>NC_084565.2:44782500-44952500 GCF_033978685.3 Nerophis lumbriciformis
AAGGAGTACGGAAGCTGGACAAATAAGATGCCAAAAACCAACCACTTTCATGTGGTATTGGACAGAAAGGAGGACTTTTTTTCTCCTCCATTCGAAAATGCGGACCTTATCAGCACCACTGCATAATCAATGCAAGTCATCAGAATCAGGTAATACACCAACTTATATTCTTGTCTTCATGAAAGAAAGGAATCTATATGTGTTAAACATGCTTGTATTATCTTTAAACACCTTTAACTTGTTAACAATATTAACTATATGTGTTAAACATGCTTGCATTATCTTTAAACACCTTTAACTTATTAACAATATTAACTATATGTGTTAAACATGCTTGTATTATCTTTAAACACCTTTAACTTGTTAACAATATTAACTATATGTATTAAACATGCTTGTATTATCATTAAACACCTTTAACTTGTTAACAATATTAACTATATGTATTAAACATGCTTGTATTATCATTAAACACCTTTAATTTTTTAACAATATTAACTATGTGTTAAACATGCTTGTATTATCATTAAACATCTTTAACTTGTTAACAATATTAACTATATGTGTTAAACATGCTTGCATTATCTTTAAACACCTTTAACTTGTTAACAATATTAACTATATGTGTTAAACATGCTTGTATTATCTTTAAACACCTTTAACTTGTTAACAATATTAACTATATGTATTAAACATGCTTGTATTATCATTAAACACCTTTAACTTGTTAACAATATTAACTATATGTATTAAACATGCTTGTATTATCATTAAACACCTTTAATTTTTTAACAATATTAACTATGTGTTAAACATGCTTGTATTATCATTAAACATCTTTAACTTGTTAACAATATTAACTATATGTGTTAAACATGCTTGCATTATCATTAAACACCTTTAACTTGTTAACAAAAACATATATTTCATAAATAAGTAAATATAAATGATATATATGAATGAGGTAGATCCCCATGACTTGATCAATTGAAAAGTAGCTCGCCTGCAGAAAAAGTGTGAGCACCCCTGGTTTAATACTATGGTAATATCATGATAAATGACTTACTGCATACATCAGCATCCAAACGAGGAGCCTTTGTAACCTGTTTTGAAATGACTATATAAATGATTCTAAATAGTGCAGCTAGGAGAGGCTCCAGCCCCCCGCGACCCTGAAAGGGGCAAGCGGTAGAAAATGGACGGATGGATGAATATGTATCATTATCGCAGGAGGCTGCAATATATATCACAATACAAATTTTGGGGCATATCTCCTCATCCCTAATTACTACCTTTTTATTTTCCTTTTTTTCATCTCCCCTTTAGGAAATGGCTGCAGTGTCAGCATTTCTTCAGGCCGGAGCCCCCCGACCATATCCTGCACATTACATGGACACGGCAATCCAGACCTATAGAGACGTCTGCAGGTATCTACTTTAGGGATGTCCCGATCCAGGTTTTTGCACTTCCGATCCGATACCGATACTGACCGATAATGGCCTATCCGAGCATGTATTAAAGTTTAAAGTTATTTAGCCTACTTAGTTGTCAGAATCATGTTGAAAAGGGTTTTAGTACTCTTGATAACAACTAGCCAGCTGAATTAGGGGAGTTTGAATAATACACAATGGTTGGTAACAAGAAACTGACCTGTTTATTCAAGGATAAACACAAAATAGACAAAATTATACATGACAAACAGAAATGGCATCATTGAACTAGGGCTGGGCGATATGGCCTTTTTTTAATATTGCCATATTTTAAGGCCATATTGCGATACACGATATATATCTCGATATTTTGCTTAGCCTTGAATGAACACTTGATGCATATAATCACAGCAGTATGATGATTCTGTGTGTTTTGATTGATTGATTGAGACTTTTATTAGTAGGTTGCACAGTGAAGTACATATTCCGTACAATTGACCACTAAATGGTAACACCCCAATAAGTTTTTACACTTGTTTAAGTCGGGGTCCACTTAAATTGATTCATGATACAGATATATACTATCAGATATATACTATCATCATAATACAGTCATCACACAAGATAATCACATTGAATTATTTACATTATTTATAATCCAGGGTGTGGAGGGTAAGTGTCAAAAAGACAGCCAAAAGAGTTTGATATGAGAATAAATCTAAAGTTAAAATATAGGGTAGAAATGCACCCATTTGCAGGAAATGTAGTCTTGATTTTCAACATTTTCTTTTAAGGCTTGCATGTCTACATTAAAACATTCTTCTTCATACTGCATTAATATATGCTACTTTTAAACTTTCATGCAGAGAAGGAAATCACAACTAAAAAAATCACTAATTTTTTCATACGGTGTTGATGTGGAAATGTTTGCCTCTGCATTTTGATGGTGTGGACGTGTGGCACCGAATGGAGATAAGCGTCTCGACAGATGTCACAATATTTGAACAATGATGACGAAAACTGTTTTCTCTGTCGTGTCGGTGTGTCGAAAATTGTTATGCGCTTATTTTTTTTATTTGATTTTGTGCGTGACATATAATTGCTATGCGCAGAGGACGTTTAAACAGTGCGCAGTTGCACAAGCGCGCACCTTAGAGAGAGCGTTGGTCACACGGCTGCGCTAGCATCACAGCTAACGTTAGCCATGCTGCTACCTCTCTGTTCGGGGAGGACGTATACGTATGTGACGTATGACGTGACAGTATGTGACGTGTGTAAGAAGGTGCGCTTGCTGTCTGTGAGAGGGAGACACAGGAAAGAGTGAGAAGAGCCTGTCGTGTAATGCCAGCAGCTAAAAGCAACTGCGTTAGAATCCACAGACCTGTGGATGTGTTGAAGGTGTGCTGGAAAATGCGGAACGGAAATTATAGGGAGCAGCAGAAAAGTGGAATGTACTGTTTAAATAGGTGCGTTGGAAAACACGGAGCAGAGTTTTTTTTTAAACTGGATCTGGATCGGCATTTTCCCCATGCCTTGCCGATACGCATTTTTTTGCAAATATCGGCGGCCGATCCGATCCAAATATCGGATCGGGACATCCCTAATCTACTTACTGTAAAAAATGTATCAAATCCTTTTAGGAAGCGGTGTACATTTAAAGATGGCAAACATGAACTTTGATCAGCAGAACCGTGTCATTTTGCTGCCATTTGACAGCACCTTCTCATCTCACCCTCACAGGAACATGGTGCTGGCCGAGCGCTGCGCTCTCCTCAGCGCAGAGATATTGAAGAGTCAAGGCAAATACTCGGAAGCTGCGACATTGCTCATCAAAATGACCAGTGAGGTGAGGGAACCTGCTCGACTCCGGCGCTATCAGACACTGTTGTCAAAATTCCGCCTTGACTGTTCCCATCCAGGATTCCGACCTGCGCAGCGCTCTGCTCTTAGAGCAGGCGGCCCACTGCTTCATTAACATGCGGACTCGGATGCTGCGCAAGTTTGCCTTCCACATGATCCTGGCGGGCCACCGCTTCAGCAAAGCAGGCCAGGTAAGTCCGTGTGACGCCACACCTACGTGTCCTAAGAAGAAGACTTGACTTGTCGTTTGCAGAAGAGGCACGCGCTGCGCTGCTACTGTCAGGCCATGCAGGTCTACAAGGGCAGGTCCTGGTCCTTGGCAGAGGACCACATCAACTTCACCATCGGCCGGCAGTCCTTCACTCTCGGCCAACCGGAGAAGGCTGTGGCCGCCTTCAAGCAGATCCTGGTCAATGACAGCAGGCAGACGGCCACGCAGCAGGGCGCCTTCCTCCGGGAGTATCTCTACGTTTACAAGGTGACAACCTCCGTACAAGTACAGTGGTATAGCATACCTGCCAACTACTCCGGTTTTCCCGTAATTAGTACGGTTTTCATCAACCTATTCCGTGTTAGGGTTGCAGTGATAAAAAATACGGTTTTTCATTAATTAAAAGAAAATTATTTTTTTTAAGTTTTATTCACGAAATCGCGTAACAACAATGACAATCGACACTGCTTCCCGTAACTTCCCATCGAGCCATTCCGAATGCCATGCGCGAGGCTATTTATAGTAGGGCTGCAGCTAACGATTATTTTTCTATTGATTAATCTATAGATTATTTTTTCGATTAATCGGTTAATCTATAGATTATTTTTTCGATTAATCTATAGATTATTTTTCCTTTTACCGATTTTTTTTTTTTTTTTTTAAATGAAGAGGAAAAAAATAAATGTAGGCCAGTTTTTTCAAAAGGCATGGCTTTTATTTACAAAAAAAAAAGTATGGCCACTCAGTCAACATTGACAACAACATGACAAAATATTCTGTAACAATGTAAACATTTAAAACTTTTAACATTTAACAAAATTAAAAGTAGCTTATTTGCTCTTTAATGTGCAAATATAAAAGTAAACATCCAGTGCAAATCTTAATATTCTGGAATAGTATAAGCATTTCAAAAGTAAAAGTATTGCTTATTTTGCTTTAAAATGTGCAAAAATAAAGCTAAACATCCAATACAAAAAAGTGTACAGTGTAAACATTTCAACAAAAGTAAAAGTATTGCTTATTTTGCTTAATAACACAACAATGATAGTATGATTAAAGTGAAAGTTAATTGTTGGTTTGTACATAGTATATGTAACTGTTAATGTTGTAAAAGGTATTTGCACAACTAATTAACGTTAGCGTTTGTGACACGTCTTGTGCGGTGGGGTTCTTTCAGGACCGACAGACTGAACGCCAGACGGCTTTGCCAGGTTTACAATCTTTTAATTTTACACAAAGTCTTTTCTCTTCCAACTGCGCGGATCGCGCACCTGGGCACGATTGCGGCGTCGCTCCCGGCGCGCCCCGCCTCGCCGCTCGCTCGCCGCCGCCGCCTCTCCACAGCGTTAAAGAGGAGCGCGTCTTTGTAAACACTGAACAGGCACGCCAAACGCGCCTCTCAGAGCGAAACGGTGCTTTAGTTTATGAATTTACAACGCAGATACAAATGACACATTCATGTTTTTGTGTAATAATGACAACGTATACGCACGCGGACGATTGACTTGTTGATGGTGATGGCAAGAACGCTGTCGGGGGTTTTCTTTTCAAATGTTCGTTCATAGCCGTTGTGCTGCTATGATAGGCCATTTCCGCTCGACACAGTGTGCATACAACAACATTATTAGGCCGTTTATTGAAATACTCCCACACTTTTGACGACTTTTGGCGTGCTTTTTTCCCCTCGCTCGCATCGTCTGCTTTGCGCTCCGCGATGACAGTAAAGTAGAGTGACGTAAATATGCGACGCGCCGACGCACAAAAACGGCGTCGACGTATTTAGGTAACCGATGACGTCGACTACGTCGACGCGTCGTTTCAGCCTTAATTTATAGCACCGCAGCCAAGCACGAGGCACCAGTTGCCATTGTTTCCAAACGAGCGAACGATCATGGAATCAGCCGGAGAAAAATCGCAAACGAGTCTTAAACCGAAAAGAAAACTGCAGTCATTCCGTGAAGAATATTCAAAAGCCTATCCGGGAATAATTATCCGTTCCAAAAAGGGTGAAAACTACGCGAATTGCACCTTGTGCAGACAAGATGTTTCGATCGGACACGGAGGAATTAGCGATGTAAAAGACCACGTTGGGACAAAAAAACACAAGTCTAATGCCGTTGCTAGCGATACAAGTGGAAAACTTTCAACGTTTTTCGGATTTTAGCCACAAAAAGGTAATGACACCAATGTTATCTATTGGAATTGTTTAGTACTGTTATACTGTTAAAAGTGTTTACCGTATTTTCCGCACCATAAGGCGCCCTGGGTTATAAGCCGCGCCTTCAATGAACGGCATATTTCAAAACTTTGTCCACCTATAAGCCGCCCCGTGTTGTAAGCCGCATCTAACTGCGCTAAAGGAATGTCAAAAAAACAGTCAGATAGGTCAGTCAAACTTTAATAATATATTAAAAACCAGCGTGATGTGGGCGCGCATGGAGTCGTATATCAACATGGACGGAGCTGCGTGAAAAAAGCCACCCGGCCTCTTCGCGTAAACTTACCTTAACCACTCACTCATCTTTTCTTCATCCAGCCATCCCTTCGAGTTAGCTTTTATGATGACGCCGGCTGGAAAGGTCTCTTTTGGCAAGGTCTTCCTTTTGAATATCACCATGGGTGGAAGTTTCTGGCCATTAGCATGGCAAGCTAGAACCACAGTGAAGGATGACTTCTCATTCCCTGTGGTGCGAATATTCACCGTACGTGCTCCCGTTGTATCCACAGTGCGGTTCACAGGAATATCAAAAGTCAGTGGAACCTCGTCCATGTTGATAATGTTCTCTGGCCGGATCTTTTTTTCAGCTATCTTGTTTTTACAATATGCACGGAAAGTAGCCAGCTTTTCTTGAAAGTCTTTAGGCAGTTGCTGTGAAATAGTAGTCCGTGTGCGGATGGAGAGATTGCGTCTTTTCATGAACCGGAAACCTGTCGCTTAGTAGGAGCCATTTTGTGGTCTTTACAGATGTAAACACACAAAGGAAATGAAACGTAATATCCGCGCGCTTCTTCTTCTTCTACCGGGGCGGGTGGTTGCTTACAGTAGAAGAAGCGCTTCCTGTTCTATGGGGGCGGGTGCTTACCTTGGCGGTTGCTTGCGTAGAAGAAGAAGCACTTCCTCTTCTACGGGGAAAAAAGATGGCGGCTGTTTACCGTAGTTGCGAGACCGAAACTTTATGAAAATGAATCTTAATATTAATCCATATATAAAGCGCACCGGGTTATAAGCCGCACTGTCAGCTTTTGAGTAAATTTGTGGTTTTTAGGTGCGGCTAATAGTGCGGAAAATACGGTAAGCTGCCGAGCCGCATCAAAGTGATCAAAGAGCCGCATGCGGATTGCCGACCCCTAGTATAGGCTTTATATATGCATGCAGTCGGCAGTTTTTTTGTGCGATGCGGCCCCCAAATCCAAAACTTTGGACACCCCTGGCATAGAAAATTAAGAGGACAAGCATTTTGACTCTCGCAGTTTGCGGAACATTTGCTTTGATGTCGGCTCCGAAGAGCGTGTGGGCGAGCTGGTGGAACATTGACGTCAGTTCCTAAAACAATATTTTTGCCTGTTCTCTCCTAATTTGTCAACTATTATTTTCTCACCTGTCTATTTTGGCGGAGAATTATGATTCTTATCGCTGCTTGATGACGTATTGGTCAGATGAATGCGAGCGGAGCAGATTTATGCCCACATACGAAAGAGGCCTGGGTCGGATTGTAAAAATTCAGAATTGCAGTGTTCACATTGACATGAAAAAATCCAATAGAAGTAAGATATGGGCAAGAAAATGGACCTACAGTGTGAACTAGGCCTACATGGACTTTTCCTGATGTGTATCACAAAGGAAACCATCAGTTTGCTTGTGTGTCTTCTAGAGTGTGATCAGCAGAAGTGAAGTCAATCTGCCTCAGCTGCCGCTGCCCTGCATCCACAGCTCTGCCACACGGATCTACTTTGGCCACGAGCGCCGTCTCGCTGAGGGTAATGTGCTCATGCCACGCCTCCAGCTGGAGGGAATCTACAGGGATCTCACACTCCGTTTTGATTGTGGCGTGTGCAGGGGAAAAGCAGGCCGCCACTCACGTGTCCCTGGACCAGGAGTACGACCCGGACCTGGCGGCCATGTGGTGCAAGCTGGAGGAGCAGCTGGCGGCCGCCGCCAACCGAGGCGTGGTTCCGCCGAACTTCCAGCCCAGCCAGTGCTACCTGAACAGCCAGACGGACAACCTGCACCACCCGCTGGCCGTGGTGGAAGGTGCGAGCCCCTCTGCACACAGTTCCAGGGATGAAGTTGATGGCTTTAAAGGTGCCACCTACTTCCTGTCTATCCTTTTGCAGAGCCAATCATCGTGGAGGTGATGTTCAGGAACCCGCTAAAGGTTCCTCTGTCGCTGTCGTGCCTCTCGCTCCTCTGGAGGTTCCAACATGAGAGCGAGAGAACAACTGAAGACTCATCAGGGGAGTTCATCACCAATGAGGGGACGTTGGCTCAGGAGGTGCGGCGTCTGCACACCTTTCTCTCCTTTTAAAAGAATAATATTCAATCTGCTTTTGCATCTGCAGGCGTCACAGGGAGACAACGTCGTCACCACTGAGACCATCCCAGACTTTCATTTGGGTCCAGAGGAAACCAAAATGGTGGGTTGTCACTCCTACAAGACACTAGCAGCGTTTGATTGATTGAAACTTGTATTAGTAAATTGCACAGTACAGTACATATTCCGTACAATTGACCACTAAATGGTAACACCCCAATAAGTTTTTCAACTTGTTCAAGTCGGGGTCCACGTACCGTATTTTCCGCACCATAAGCCGCCCTGGGTTATAAGCCGCGCCTTCAATGAACGGCATATTTCAAAACTTTGTCCACCTATAAGCCGCCCCGTGTTATAAGCCGCATCTAACTGCGCTAAAGGAATGTCAAAAAAACAGTCAGATAGGTCAGTCAAACTTTAATAATATATTAAAAACCAGCGTGATGTGGGCGCGCACGGAATCGTATATCAACATGGACAGAGCTGCGTGAAAAAAGCCACCCGGCCTCTTCGCGTAAACTTAAACTTACCTTAACCACTCGCTCATCTTTTCTTCATCCATCCATCCCTTCGAGTTAGCTTTTATGATGACGCCGGCTGGAAAGGTCTCTTTTGGCAAGGTCTTCCTTTTGAATATCACCATGGGTGGAAGTTTCTGGCCATTAGCATGGCAAGCTAGAACCACAGTGAAGGATGACTTCTCATTCCCTGTGGTGCGAATATTCACCGTACGTGCTCCCGTTGTATCCACAGTGCGGTTCACAGGAATATCAGTTGCTGTGAAATAGTAATCCGTGTGCGGATGGAGAGATTGCGTCTTTTCATGAACCAGATACCTGTCGCTTAGTAGGAGCCATTTTGTGGTCTTTACAGATGTAAACACACAAAGGAAATGAACCGTACGGTAATATCCGCGCGCTTTTTCTTCTTCTACGCGGGCGGGTGGTTGCTTACAGTAGAAGAAGAAGCGCTTCCTGTTCTATGGGGGCGGGTGCTAACCTTGGCGGTTGCTTGCGTAGAAGAAGAAGCGCTTCCTGTTCTACCGGGAAAAAAGATGGCGGCTGTTTACCGAAGTTGCGAGACCGAAACTTTATGAAAATGAATCTTAATATTTATCCATATATAAAGCGCACCGGGTTATAAGGCGCACTGTCAGCTTTTGAGAAAATTTGTGGTTTTTAGGTGCGCCTTATAGTGCGGAAAATACGGTATATATATATATATATATATATATATATGTCTTAATAAGGTTATCCAAAAAATAGTGCTTGATACCGTAGTAGAGCGCAATATATGTATGTGTGGGAAAAAAATCACAAGACTACTTCATCTCTACAGGCCTGTTTCATGAGGGGTTCCCTCAATCATCAGGAGATTTTAATGGAAGTGGTATGTGAATGCTTCCATTAAAATCTCCTGATGATTGAGGGAACCCCTCATGAAACAGGCCTGTAGAGATGAAGTAGTCTTGTGATTTTTTTCCCACACATACATATATATATATATATATCTTAACCACGCCCCCGCCCCCCACCCCCCACCTCCCGAAATCGGAGGTCTCAAGGTTGGCAAGTATGGTGTTAGTCAAGGGTTGAAGTTGACTGCAGGTGTTATTTTAGTGCGTTAGCATCGTGAACATGACCATTAACAGTTAGTTTGACCTTCGACCTCAGGCTCGGCTCAGGCTGCTGCCGCACAGGACGGGCCAACTGAACATTGTGGGCGTGGTCTACGACCTGGCCGCCGCGTCCTCTGGAGACACGGCCGCCGACGGTAACGTGAGCACATGTCACCGGCTCGTTAGTCCGCTGCCGGTCGCCTAACACTCGCCACGGCCTCTCGCTTGCAGGGCACCAGAAGTCTGAGGTGATGGTCGTCCGAGGAAAGCAGGACCTGAAGATCCAGGGCCCGCGACTCAATCAGACCAAAGAAGACAAGATGTTTGTGCGACACGGACCAGACCGACGCCTTGATCCGATCATCACTCCGCCAATGGCCCTGATGGAGGTACCAGTTTACTCCTGCGACTCACCTTCTCTGACCGTCCATCAGTATGTGACGCCTGCGTGTGTCAGGTCTTCTTCCTCCAGTTCCCC
Organism: Nerophis lumbriciformis; assembly: GCF_033978685.3. Classification (NCBI taxonomy): domain Eukaryota; kingdom Metazoa; phylum Chordata; class Actinopteri; order Syngnathiformes; family Syngnathidae; genus Nerophis; species Nerophis lumbriciformis. The sequence continues at coordinate 44,792,630 of NC_084565.2, forward strand.
ACTGCTCTGCTGTGCGGCGAGATCAGAAAGGCGTACGTCGAGTTCTGCAACGTCAGCGGCGTGACACTCTGCGGCCTGCGGGTGGCGTCCACACATCCCGATTTCTTCACCTTCGGCAGTCAGGCCACGACGCCCCTCACGCCCCTTAGTCCGAACTCAGCTGAAAACTGCTCCGCCTACAAAACAATAGCCACGCCCCCTGGATCCTCCGGGGCGTCTGAGACGCTGGTCTCAGCGGGAGATTTTAGCCCGCTGTCCAACGTGGTGGACATTCCCATAAACGGCGGCATGCTGCACCCGGGCGAGTCCACGCAGCTTCCTCTCTGGCTCCGAGGCCCAGACCAGGAAGGCGTTCATGAGATCAACTTCCTGTTTTACTACGAGAGCCCAGAGAAAGGGACCAAGATCAGGTAGAACCTCACTGGACGTCACACCAGCAGCAACCATCTAAAAGGAAACAGGAAGTCGGTTAACGTGTACTTCCTTCCTCCTTCAGTCACCGCGTGCTGCGTCACACGGTGTTCATATGCGCCAGTCGCTCTCTCAGCGTGCAAGCGTCGGCCTGCTGCAGCAGCGTCCCTCCGCAGCGAGGCCCGGACGAGGACGGCGGGACGCTGGTGTTCATCGACGTGGAGAACATTAACACGGTGAGGGTCCCGCCCACCGTCTGGTCGCCCTATGGCTAACGGTAGCTCCTCCACTGATGTCCGTCTTTGCCTCTCAGAGTGAAGCTGGCGTCCGTGAGTTCCACATCGTCCAGGTGTCCAGTAGCAGTCAACGCTGGCGCCTGCACAAGTGCATCAACCCCGCCAAGGAGAACGGTGCGTGCGCTCATGTTTCTCAATTTTGTAGTGGGGGGGGGGGGTGGGATGCAAGGAAGGATGCTTGACTTTTTGGTGAGGAACTGGATAAATGTGCAGGTACAGGAATGGATCATAATGGCACTGCCCGTTTATTCGTCCATGAATCAGGAGGTTTTGTTAACAGTTTGGGAATAACTTAGCTGTCGACAAAATAACGAAGTCCAGTTCCACCATGTTCTTCTTATCACTAAAAAAGCGCCCGCTTACAAAAGCCAAAAGCAGTGAAGTTGTCACGTTGTGTAAATGGTAAATAAAAAGAGAATACAACAAATCCTTTTCAACTTACAGGTAAAAGCCAGTAAATTAGAATATTTTGAAAAACTTGATTTATTTCAGTAATTGCATTCAAAAGGTGTAACTTGTACATTATATTTATTCATTGCACACAGACTGATGCATTCAAATGTTTATTTCATTTAATTTTGATGATTTGAAGTGGCAACAAATGAAAATCCAAAATTCCGTGTGTCACAAAATTAGAATATTACTTAAGGCTAATACAAAAAAGGGATTTTTAGAAATGTTGGCCAACTGAAAAGTATGAAAATGAAAAATATGAGCATGTACAATACTCAATACTTGGTTGGAGCTCCTTTTGCCTCAATTACTGCGTTAATGCGGCGTGGCATGGAGTCGATGAGTTTCTGGCACTGCTCAGGTGTTATGAGAGCCCAGGTTGCTCTGATAGTGGCCTTCAACTCTTCTGCGTTTTTGGGTCTGGCATTCTGCATCTTCCTTTTCACAATACCCCACAGATTTTCTATGGGGCTAAGGTCAGGGGAGTTGGCGGGCCAATTTAGAACAGAAATACCATGGTCCGTAAACCAGGCACGGGTAGATTTTGCGCTGTGTGCAGGCGCCAAGTCCTGTTGGAACTTGAAATCTCCATCTCCATAGAGCAGGTCAGCAGCAGGAAGCATGAAGTGCTCTAAAACTTGCTGGTAGACGGCTGCGTTGACCCTGGATCTCAGGAAACAGAGTGGACCGACACCAGCAGATGACATGGCACCCCAAACCATCACTGATGGTGGAAACTTTGCACTAGACTTCAGGCAACGTGGATCCTGTGCCTCTCCTGTCTTCCTCCAGACTCTGGGACCTCGATTTCCAAAGGAAATGCAAAATTTGCTTTCGTCAGAAAACATGACTTTGGACCACTCAGCAGCAGTCCAGCTGGTGTCGGTCCACTCTGTTTCCTGAGATCCAGGGTCAACGCAGCCGTCTACCAGCAAGTTTTAGAGCACTTCATGCTTCCTGCTGCTGACCTGCTCTATGGAGATGGAGATTTCAAGTTCCAACAGGACTTGGCGCCTGCACACAGCGCAAAATCTACCTGTGCCTGGTTTACGGACCATGGTATTTCTGTTGTAAATTGGCCCGCCAACTCCCCTGACCTTAGCCCCATAGAAAATCTGTGGGGTATTGTGAAAAGGAAGATGCAGAATGCCAGACCCAAAAACGCAGAAGAGTTGAAGGCCACTATCAGAGCAACCTGGGCTCTCATAACACCTGAGCAGTGCCAGAAACTCATCGACTCCATGCCACGCCGCATTAACGCAGTAATTGAGGCAAAAGGAGCTCCAACCAAGTATTGAGTATTGTACATGCTCATATTTTTCATTTTCATACTTTTCAGTTGGCCAACATTTCTAAAAATCCCTTTTTTGTATTAGCCTTAAGTAATATTCTAATTTTGGATTTTCATTTGTTGCCACTTCAAATCATCAAAATTAAATGAAATAAACATTTGAATGCATCAGTCTGTGTGCAATGAATAAATATAATGTACAAGTTACACCTTTTGAATGCAATTACTGAAATAAATCAAGTTTTTCAAAATATTCTAATTTACTGGCTTTTACCTGTAAGTCATTTCTGTTAAAAACAGACGTGTTCTAGTTTTAATGTCCTTATAAAACAAAACTAATTAAACAGCATGAACATGTGCACACAGTAGGAATGCAAGGGTTTGTCGACAATAAAACTTGTCACCGACAACTATGGCTGCACGATAAATCCACAACAAGTTTTTTATTAATACAATAAATAACCGCAAGAGCCTGAGGTTTTTTTTCTTCTTCGCCGTCACCGGCGTTTGACAGCCATGTTTAGTATCGCGTTTATTGGTGTCTCACTTGAAACATAAAGAAAGACGTCTGACTTTGTGCATCGCTCTCAGCACCTGAGCGGTATATGCATTGAGTCTATTACAGTGCTAAAAATATCAGGAGTTAACCAATAATCAATGATGTATCAGTTTGCAGCTTTTTAAACTCACCACAAAATGCTTGTTTCTTTTTGATTAAGTTGGTTTTGCCCTTTTAAATGGACAAAGGTTGAATAGTGTTGCGTTTTGGACCAGTTGTTCCTCCCAGGGAATTCAAGTCACAATTCGCTCCCAAGCTCTTTACGACACTTAAAGCTGAGTTGAAAAACCACCAGAGACAGAATAGATATTTTGTTGTATATTTTCAAAGCTTTGCCAATATACATTTTGAGACCAGTCTAACCCTAGAACATTCTATTGCGCCTCCCAAAATGGTCTGTCTCCCCAACGCCCAAAAACCCCTCTTTCCTTCCCCCTCCCTAGCCATAATACAAGCACAACGTCTCCCTAGCCATAATACATTCCAAAGAACTCAAGGTTAACACACACAGTATACTTGCTGACAGAGCATCAAGAGAAAAAAATGGAAAACACGAGCTGTTTTCAAATATGACAAAGAAATGGAAGAAGTACAACTTAAATTCGGATATATGTAAATATCTGCCTCCGACAATAGTTATTCAAATGTTTGTAACAGCATAGTTACAGTATATACACATATTTGAACAAACTAGTCATCTTTGCCGTTAGTAAGCACATGCATAAAATATCTCAAGCTGAATTTAAAAGTAATGGCTAAATTAGAGCTACGCATTATAGACTGACTAGTCGACTATCAAAATAGTCAAGCACATAGTGACTTCCTGTCTGGTACAAAGTAGCCTCGAAATAAAAGCATGGCAATATTAACCCGGTGCCAGTGTTGTTTTTGTTGACCAAAAAATGTTTGTCTTAGTTACCGTCAACAACCTATTTTCCCCTGACTAAGACAGATCTTGTTGTGATTTGGTTCTTAATAAAAGTGGTTTCAAAAACGCTCTACCCATCATACTTTTATGTTTCAGTCGAGCAGATTTGCTGTTATTTTCCTCGACTAAAATGTTGAGGAATTTATTTGACTAAAACTAGACTAAAACTCAGTTTGGTTGACTAAAATATGACTGAAATACATTTTCGTCAAAAGAAAATGACTAAAAGACCGCTTCTATGTTAGCTACCTCTCTTTGTTTATAATTTATATTTTCTGCTGGATCTACTTTTTTTTTTTTTATGCTGCCCTTTTATATGCTGCAGCTGTTACATATACTGTACATGGTAATTGGGATGTGTTGTATATTTTATATATATTATATATATATACATATGTTATATTTATATTACTACTATGGTACATTTTTAGTCTACTTTATACCTTTTTCTTTTTGTGCCCTTGTGTGCATTATCCTTTCCATCCTTGTCCTTTCCAACCTTTGTAACTGAGCTACTGTGTGGATCATTGAAGTTTGTCTAAGTCTAAAACTAAATTAAAGATTTCTGTCAAAATGAACACTGTTCACGATAATTAAGACGAACATTTTTAGTCAACAAAATGAAAACTGCCTGGTGCTGGTGGAAAGACACCTGACTGCCTACTAGAGATGCGCGGATAGGCAATTATTTCATCCGCAACCGCATCACAAAAGTCGTCAACCATCCGCCATCCACCCGAACTAACATTTAATCAAAACCGCACCCGCCCGCCATCCGCCACCCGCCACCCGCCCGTTGTTATATATCTAATATAGACGATGCAAGGCATTAGTGAGGTTATAAAGCTTTTGCCTGTTAAAGAAAGGAGACTGATCCAATGCAGCAGAGACATTCAATGCGTGCCACGCTGTCACGGCCCAGACGCACACCAGTGCGCAATCATCTGGGAGCCGCGCTGAGCGCACCTCCAAGCGCGCTCGCGCCACTCAAACTGCTGCAGGCAGCTGCGTTCTATCTTGTTTTAACATCCTGTGGCACTCTTCTGGGATCACGGCGGACGAAACCGCTCATGCTCAGGGTGTTTGTGGAGGTTCGGGGTTTTGCACAAATGTGATGCACCATGATGGATGTCCCGGTTTTGTGACTGTCGTAGACATAAACAGCGTCGCAGCTCTTGCAAATCACGTAGCCAGCATTACTATCATCCTGATTTACAACCTCATAAAAACGAGTCCACGCTGAACTTTTCTGGCCTTTTTTTCCCCTGGTCTTTAGTATTCCCTTTTTTAGTTTGTCGCGTACCACGTTTGCTGCCGGCGTTGCCATCTCTTTTTTTTTTCTTCTTCTTCTGTTGTGGCATATGCTGCAGGTGCCTGCTCGTTTTTCGTATGTGGGTAACAACATTTAACTATGTATATATATTTCCGAATTGGTTTAACTGCCACCCGCCTGAATCTATTTAAAATCTAATTTTTTTTTATTTCAACCGCCCGACCCGACCCGCGGATAAAATCTAATTTTTTTTTATTTCAACCGCCCGACCCGCGGATAATCCGCGGACTCCGCGGTTGTGTCCGCAAACCGCGCATCTCTACTGCCTACTCAAGTGCAACCATGTTATTTTACTAGCGGGCTTTTATTTTGAAGGCCTGCCTTACAGGCCACAGGATGTGTTGCCAAGCGGACCGGAAGCTGTGCTGAGAGGATGTTTTTGTCCATGAAAGTCAAAATGTGAGAATGTAAGGTAAAATGGGGACGGCGTTGCGTGGTTGGGAGAGTGGCCGTGCTAGCAACCTGAGGGTTCCTGGTTCGATCCCCACCTACCAACCTAGTCACGTCTGTTGTGTCCTTGAGCAAGACACTTCACCCTTGCTCCTGATGGGTGGTGGTTAGGGCGTTGCATGGCAGCTCCCGCCATTAGTGTGTGAATGTGTGAATGTGGAAATAGTGTCAAAGCGCTTTGAGTACCGTATTTTCCGCACCATAAGGCGCCCTGGGTTATAAGCCGCGCCTTCAATGAACGGCATATTTCAAAACTTTGTCCACCTATAAGCCGCCCTGTGTTATAAGCCGCATCTAACTGCGCTAAAGGAATGTCAAAAAAACAGTCAGATAGGTCAGTCAAACTTTAATAATATATTAAAAACCAGCGTGATGTGGGCGCGCATGGAGTCGTATATCAACATGGACGGAGCTGCGTGAAAAAAGCCACCCGGCCTCTTCGCGTAAACTTACCTTAACCACTCGCTCATCTTTTCTTCATCCATCCATCCCTTCGAGTTAGCTTTTATGATGACGCCGGCTGGAAAGGTCTCTTTTGGCAAGGTCTTCCTTTTGAATATCACCATGGGTGGAAGTTTCTGGCCATTAGCATGGCAAGCTAGAACCACAGTGAAGGATGACTTCTCATTCCCTGTGATGCGAATATTCACCGTACGTGCTCCCGTTGTATCCACAGTGCGGTTCACAGGAATATCAAAAGTCAGTGGAACCTCGTCCATGTTGATAATGTTCTCTGGCCGGATCTTTTTTTCAGCTATCTTGTTTTTACAATATGCACGGAAAGTAGCCAGCTTTTCTTGAAAGTCTTTAGGCAGTTGCTGTGAAATAGTAGTCAGTGTGCGGATGGAGAGATTGCGTCTTTTCATGAACCGGAAACCTGTCGCTTAGTAGGAGCCATTTTGTGGTCTTTACAGATGTAAACACACAAAGGAAATGAAACGTAATATCCGCGCGCTTCTTCTTCTTCTACGCGGGCGGGTGGTTGCTTACAGTAGAAGAAGAAGCGCTTCCTGTTCTATGGGGGCGGGTGCTTACCTTGGCGGTTGCTTGCCGTAGAAGAAGAAGCACTTCCTCTTCTACGGGGAAAAAAGATGGCGGCTGTTTACCGTAGTTGCGAGACCGAAACTTTATGAAAATTAATCTTAATATTAATCCATATATAAAGCGCACCGGGTTATAAGCCGCACTGTCAGCTTTTGAGTAAATTTGTGGTTTTTAGGTGCGGCTAATAGTGCGGAAAATACGGTACCTTAAAGGTAGAAAAGCGCTATACAGGTATAACCCATTTATCATTTAAAATATAAAGGTTTCCCGGGGATAACGGCAGAGTTCACTATCAGTCAGTCGGTCCAAATGGGGGCCCACCATTAAGGGGTTTCACTGTATGTGGTTATAGATAGATATGAAGTTCTATATGGTGCTGATAAAACCTTGTTTGTCCTCCAGACTGCAAACTCGGCAGTAGGGAGCGAGCCAAGCTGTGTTTTAGGGCCACGCCATGCCAACCTCCAGGTGCGCCACCACATCCTTGGACCTCCTTCACCTGCTTTCAGGGGGCCGACACGTTTTAAATGTGTGTGTTTGTGTGTTAGCAGCTACCTCAGATGCAGTCAAGCTCTTCACCTTTGCAGACCTGAACCTGGGCAATGAGCGGGTACGCCGGGCATCTCATCTTTTTTTACATTCCAGGACACCCTAAGCTCACTTTGTCCGTGTTCTTCGTCGGGTCTCGGTGCAGATCGTCAGCTCAGCCACGCCCTGCGGCGACTTCTTCTTTCGATGCCGCTGGAGCTCCGAGTCTCGGCAAGCCGAAGCCTCGTCAGCCAGGACGTCGTCCGGCGCCAGGAACTCCAGTCTGGCCGCCGCCGAGGACAAAAGGTGCGACGTGGCTCACATGGTGAAGAAGTGCAACGAACTGGACCTCAACCTCATCGTCATCTGGAAGGTAAACAAGTCGGTGACTGGTGCGACCCGTGAAGAACAAACGTGTGTGTGTGTGTGTGTGTGTGTGTGTGTGCAGGCGTACGTGGTGGAGGACAACAAGCAGCTGATCCTGGAGGGTCAGCTCCACGTGGCGTTGCAGACTGTCGGCAAGGAGGCCACGTCTTTGACACCCAAAGAGGTAAAACAAACCCCCCTCGCATGTCCTCCACTTTCAATGCCACATTTGACATTTGGCAACCTAACCGTTAAGCTAAAAAGCAAACTGGCCGGCATGCATAAAACGGCAATGAAAATCGTAGGGAGGAAAGAATATGAGCCTATACAGAGCATCTATGAGCAGGCAGTTAGGAAAAAAGCTAAGAAAATTATTTCCAACTCACAACACCCACTCTTTCCTGAATATGGAACCCTGCCATCGGGGAGAAGACTCCGGGTCCCATTATGCAAATTTAACCGCCTTAAATTATCATTTGTCCCAGCCTCCATTAAGCTGACCAACAATGTGCAATAGAATTTTAATACATAGGTTAGCACTTTTTTTTAGCACATAGCACTTTAGCACATAGCACTTTAGAACTAAGCACTTTAGCACACAGCACTTTATCCATGAGCTCTAGTGCAATGCACATTGGTACTTTATCTTTATCTCTATACTGTAGATGTTATGCCTACATCAAAGTGTCTATCAAGCTCCATGTTCTGATGTTTAAATGTTAGTTGTATGGTTGTGGTTGTGTCTGTGCTTGTGTTTTTGTTCTGTTGTTTTTGGGTATGTTAAGAAAGCAATGATGCACTGTGCCCAAGACAAATTTCCCCGCGGGGACAATAAAGTTGAACCTTGACCTTGACCTTGACACAGACAATGTCTTGTAAGTGTGAAAAGAAGTGAAGCAGTGCGTTGTTGTCGTGGTGGCAGGAAGCTCAAGAGATGGTTCTGTTCAAGTTCAAGTCGGATCTGCCGCCTCCGGCCGTGTTGCCGTCTGCAGAGCTGTACCGCCTGGTCAAGACCAACATGCACTACCCTGAGACGTGCACACACGCCTTCAAACACAACAGGTGACACACACAACTCACTCCGTTAAAGGGGAATTTCTCCTTTCATTTGCAATCTTTTTGTAAGACAAGAGCACATGTTTGTCTCTTTTTCGTGCATTCTAAATTGTCAAGGAATGTTAGCATAAGACAGCTAACAATGGAGTCAATGGGAGTGCCGCTACCCTGCCCACTAGAGATGCGCGGATAGGCAAATATTTCATCCGCAACAGCATCAGAAAATCGTCAACCATCCGCCATCCACCCGACCCACCCGATGTAACGTTTTATCAGAACTGCACCCATCCGCCCGCACCCGCCCGTTGTTATATATCTAATATAGACGACGCAAGGCATTAGTGAGGCATACCTGCCAACTACTCCGGTTTTCCCGTAATTCGTACGGTTTTCATCAACCTATTCCGGGTTACGGTTGCAGTGATAAAAAATACGGTTTTTCATTAATAAAAAATAAAAAAAGGGTGAAAACTACGCAAATTGCACCTTGTGCAGACAAGATTTTTCGATCGGACACGGAGGAATTAGCGATGTAAAAGACCACTTTGGGACAAAAAAACACAAGTCTAATGCCGTTGCTAGCGATACAAGTGGAAAACTTTCAACGTTTTTCGTCGCCCAAACAGATTCTTTGGATGTGATAAATGCCGAAGTTTTGTTTACGGAGGCAATAATTGAGCATGGACTTCCAATGACTGAATAAAAACAAAAAATAAATAAATATCAAAACAATATCAAAATAAATATGATTAAAAACGATTTTAAAGGGTAAAACCAATTAAAACAGTAAATAGAAATCAAAATGTATAATAAACACAGAGGACCACACAACTCACGTAGTGTTAAAAGCCAAAGGATAAAAGTGGGTCTTAAGACGAGACTTAAAATGCACAGAAAAACTAAAAAGGTGTTTTTGATGGGCACTTCCCCTCTAATGGTTGTTTTCTCTTCCTAGTATTTGTGTGGTTCCTGTTTCTTTGGTTCTGTCCAACTGCTGCTGGACTCAAGTGGACGTGGTGGTGGACCTGAGGCATAAAACCATCAGGTGGGTGACATGTGCACTTTGACCTCTTTTAAGATGAGCACTCAGCAGTCTGGTCGACTACTTCCAAATACTATAATCATGTAACCAAGGCTAGTAAGGTGGATCTAACATAATAGTGAGAGTCCAGTCCATAGTGGATCTAACATAATAGTGTGAGAGTCCAGTCCATAGTGGATCTAACATAATAGTGAGAGTCCAGTCCATAGTGGATCTAACATAATAGTGAGAGTCCAGTCCATAGTGGATCTAACATAATAGTGTGAGAGTCCAGTCCATAGTGGATCTAACATAATAGTGAGAGTCCAGTCCATAGTGGATCTAACATAATAGTGTGAGAGTCCAGTCCATAGTGGATCTAACATAATAGTGTGAGAGTCCAGTCCATAGTGGATCTAACATAATAGTGAGAGAGTCCAGTCCATAGTGGATCTAACATAATAGTGTGAGAGTCCAGTCCATAGTGGATCTAACATAATAGTGTGAGAGTCCAGTCCATAGTGGATCTAACATAATAGTGTGAGAGTCCAGTCCATAGTGGATCCAACATAATAGTGAGAGTCCAGTCCATAGTGGATCTAACATAATAGTGAGAGTCCAGTCCATAGTGGATCTAACATAATAGTGAGAGTCCAGTCCATAGTGGATCTAACATAATAGTGAGAGTCCAGTCCATAGTGGATCTAACATAATAGTGAGAGTCCAGTCCATAGTGGATCTAACATAATAGTGAGAGTCCAGTCCATAGTGGATCTAACATAATAGTGTGAGAGTCCAGTCCATAGTGGATCCAACATAATAGTGAGAGTCCAGTCCATAGTGGATCTAACATAATAGTGAGAGTCCAGTCCATAGTGGATCTAACATAATAGTGTGAGAGTCCAGTCCATAGTGGATCTAACATAATAGTGAGAGTCCAGTCCATAGTGGATCTAACATAATAGTGTGAGAGTCCAGTCCATAGTGGATCTAACATAATAGTGAGAGTCCAGTCCATAGTGGATCTAACATAATAGTGTGAGAGTCCAGTCCATAGTGGATCTAACATAATAGTGAGAGTCCAGTCCATAGTGGATCTAACATAATAGTGAGAGTCCAGTCCATAGTGGATCTAACATAATAGTGTGAGAGTCCAGTCCATAGTGGATCTAACATAATAGTGAGAGTCCAGTCCATAGTGGATCTAACATAATAGTGTGAGAGTCCAGTCCATAGTGGATCTAACATAATAGTGTGAGAGTCCAGTCCATAGTGGATCTAACATAATAGTGAGAGAGTCCAGTCCATAGTGGATCTAACATAATAGTGTGAGAGTCCAGTCCATAGTGGATCTAACATAATAGTGTGAGAGTCCAGTCCATAGTGGATCTAACATAATAGTGTGAGAGTCCAGTCCATAGTGGATCCAACATAATAGTGAGAGTCCAGTCCATAGTGGATCTAACATAATAGTGAGAGTCCAGTCCATAGTGGATCTAACATAATAGTGAGAGTCCAGTCCATAGTGGATCTAACATAATAGTGAGAGTCCAGTCCATAGTGGATCTAACATAATAGTGAGAGTCCAGTCCATAGTGGATCTAACATAATAGTGAGAGTCCAGTCCATAGTGGATCTAACATAATAGTGTGAGAGTCCAGTCCATAGTGGATCCAACATAATAGTGAGAGTCCAGTCCATAGTGGATCTAACATAATAGTGAGAGTCCAGTCCATAGTGGATCTAACATAATAGTGTGAGAGTCCAGTCCATAGTGGATCTAACATAATAGTGTGAGAGTCCAGTCCATAGTGGATCTAACATAATAGTGAGAGTCCAGTCCATAGTGGATCTAACATAATAGTGTGAGAGTCCAGTCCATAGTGGATCTAACATAATAGTGTGAGAGTCCAGTCCATAGTGGATCTAACATAATAGTGAGAGAGTCCAGTCCATAGTGGATCTAACATAATAGTGTGAGAGTCCAGTCCATAGTGGATCTAACATAATAGTGTGAGAGTCCAGTCCATAGTGGATCTAACATAATAGTGTGAGAGTCCAGTCCATAGTGGATCCAACATAATAGTGAGAGTCCAGTCCATAGTGGATCTAACATAATAGTGAGAGTCCAGTCCATAGTGGATCTAACATAATAGTGAGAGTCCAGTCCATAGTGGATCTAACATAATAGTGAGAGTCCAGTCCATAGTGGATCTAACATAATAGTGAGAGTCCAGTCCATAGTGGATCTAACATAATAGTGTGAGAGTCCAGTCCATAGTGGATCTAACATAATAGTGAGAGTCCAGTCCATAGTGGATCTAACATAATAGTGAGAGTCCAGTCCATAGTGGATCTAACATAATAGTGTGAGAGTCCAGTCCATAGTGGATCTAACATAATAGTGAGAGTCCAGTCCATAGTGGATCTAACATAATAGTGTGAGAGTCCAGTCCATAGTGGATCTAACATAATAGTGTGAGAGTCCAGTCCATAGTGGATCTAACATAATAGTGAGAGAGTCCAGTCCATAGTGGATCTAACATAATAGTGTGAGAGTCCAGTCCATAGTGGATCTAACATAATAGTGTGAGAGTCCAGTCCATAGTGGATCTAACATAATAGTGTGAGAGTCCAGTCCATAGTGGATCCAACATAATAGTGAGAGTCCAGTCCATAGTGGATCTAACATAATAGTGAGAGTCCAGTCCATAGTGGATCTAACATAATAGTGAGAGTCCAGTCCATAGTGGATCTAACATAATAGTGAGAGTCCAGTCCATAGTGGATCTAACATAATAGTGAGAGTCCAGTCCATAGTGGATCTAACATAATAGTGAGAGTCCAGTCCATAGTGGATCTAACATAATAGTGTGAGAGTCCAGTCCATAGTGGATCCAACATAATAGTGAGAGTCCAGTCCATAGTGGATCTAACATAATAGTGAGAGTCCAGTCCATAGTGGATCTAACATAATAGTGTGAGAGTCCAGTCCATAGTGGATCTAACATAATAGTGAGAGTCCAGTCCATAGTGGATCTAACATAATAGTGTGAGAGTCCAGTCCATAGTGGATCTAACATAATAGTGAGAGTCCAGTCCATAGTGGATCTAACATAATAGTGTGAGAGTCCAGTCCATAGTGGATCTAACATAATAGTGAGAGTCCAGTCCATAGTGGATCTAACATAATAGTGAGAGTCCAGTCCATAGTGGATCTAACATAATAGTGTGAGAGTCCAGTCCATAGTGGATCTAACATAATAGTGAGAGTCCAGTCCATAGTGGATCTAACATAATAGTGTGAGAGTCCAGTCCATAGTGGATCTAACATAATAGTGTGAGAGTCCAGTCCATAGTGGATCTAACATAATAGTGAGAGAGTCCAGTCCATAGTGGATCTAACATAATAGTGTGAGAGTCCAGTCCATAGTGGATCTAACATAATAGTGTGAGAGTCCAGTCCATAGTGGATCTAACATAATAGTGTGAGAGTCCAGTCCATAGTGGATCCAACATAATAGTGAGAGTCCAGTCCATAGTGGATCTAACATAATAGTGAGAGTCCAGTCCATAGTGGATCTAACATAATAGTGAGAGTCCAGTCCATAGTGGATCTAACATAATAGTGAGAGTCCAGTCCATAGTGGATCTAACATAATAGTGAGAGTCCAGTCCATAGTGGATCTAACATAATAGTGAGAGTCCAGTCCATAGTGGATCTAACATAATAGTGTGAGAGTCCAGTCCATAGTGGATCCAACATAATAGTGAGAGTCCAGTCCATAGTGGATCTAACATAATAGTGAGAGTCCAGTCCATAGTGGATCTAACATAATAGTGTGAGAGTCCAGTCCATAGTGGATCTAACATAATAGTGTGAGAGTCCAGTCCATAGTGGATCTAACATAATAGTGAGAGTCCAGTCCATAGTGGATCTAACATAATAGTGTGAGAGTCCAGTCCATAGTGGATCTAACATAATAGTGTGAGAGTCCAGTCCATAGTGGATCTAACATAATAGTGAGAGAGTCCAGTCCATAGTGGATCTAACATAATAGTGTGAGAGTCCAGTCCATAGTGGATCTAACATAATAGTGTGAGAGTCCAGTCCATAGTGGATCTAACATAATAGTGTGAGAGTCCAGTCCATAGTGGATCCAACATAATAGTGAGAGTCCAGTCCATAGTGGATCTAACATAATAGTGAGAGTCCAGTCCATAGTGGATCTAACATAATAGTGAGAGTCCAGTCCATAGTGGATCTAACATAATAGTGAGAGTCCAGTCCATAGTGGATCTAACATAATAGTGAGAGTCCAGTCCATAGTGGATCTAACATAATAGTGAGAGTCCAGTCCATAGTGGATCTAACATAATAGTGTGAGAGTCCAGTCCATAGTGGATCTAACATAATAGTGTGAGAGTCCAGTCCATAGTGGATCCAACATAATAGTGAGAGTCCAGTCCATAGTGGATCTAACATAATAGTGAGAGTCCAGTCCATAGTGGATCTAACATAATAGTGTGAGAGTCCAGTCCATAGTGGATCTAACATAATAGTGTGAGAGTCCAGTCCATAGTGGATCTAACATAATAGTGTGAGAGTCCATAGTGGATCTAACATAATAGTGAGAGTCCAGTCCATAGTGGATCCAACATAATAGTGAGAGTCCAGTCCATAGTGGATCCAACAGAATAGTGAGAGTCCAGTCCATAGTTGATCTAACATAATAGTGTGAGAGTCCAGTCCATAGTGGATCTAACATAATAGTGAGAGTCCAGTCCATAGTGGATCCAACATAATAGTGAGAGTCCAGTCCATAGTGGATCCAACAGAATAGTGAGAGTCCAGTCCATAGTGGATCTAACATAATAGTGAGAGTCCAGTCCATAGTGGATCTAACATAATAGTGAGAGTCCAGTCCATAGTGGATCTAACATAATAGTGAGAGTCCAGTCCATAGTGGATCTAACATAATAGTGAGAGTCCAGTCCATAGTGGATCTAACATAATAGTGAGAGTCCAGTCCATAGTGGATCTAACATAATAGTGTGAGAGTCCAGTCCATAGTGGATCTAACATAATAGTGTGAGAGTCCAGTCCATAGTGGATCCAACATAATAGTGAGAGTCCAGTCCATAGTGGATCTAACATAATAGTGAGAGTCCAGTCCATAGTGGATCTAACATAATAGTGTGAGAGTCCAGTCCATAGTGGATCTAACATAATAGTGTGAGAGTCCAGTCCATAGTGGATCTAACATAATAGTGTGAGAGTCCATAGTGGATCTAACATAATAGTGAGAGTCCAGTCCATAGTGGATCCAACATAATAGTGAGAGTCCAGTCCATAGTGGATCCAACAGAATAGTGAGAGTCCAGTCCATAGTTGATCTAACATAATAGTGTGAGAGTCCAGTCCATAGTGGATCCAACATAATAGTGAGAGAGTCAAGTCCATAGTGGATCCAACATAATAGTGAGAGAGTCAAGTCCATAGTGGATCTAACATAATAGTGAGAGTCCAGTCCATAGTGGATCTAACATAATAGTGTGAGAGTCCAGTCCATAGTGGATCTAACATAATAGTGTGAGAGTCCAGTCCATAGTGGATCTAACATAATAGTGAGAGTCCAGTCCATAGTGGATCTAACATAATAGTGTGAGAGTCCAGTCCATAGTGGATCTAACATAATAGTGTGAGAGTCCAGTCCATAGTGGATCTAACATAATAGTGTGAGAGTCCAGTCCATAGTGGATCTAACATAATAGTGTGAGAGTCCAGTCCATAGTGGATCCAACATAATAGTGAGAGTCCAGTCCATAGTGGATCTAACATAATAGTGAGAGTCCAGTCCATAGTGGATCTAACATAATAGTGAGAGTCCAGTCCATAGTGGATCTAACATAATAGTGAGAGTCCAGTCCATAGTGGATCTAACATAATAGTGAGAGTCCAGTCCATAGTGGATCTAACATAATAGTGAGAGTCCAGTCCATAGTGGATCTAACATAATAGTGTGAGAGTCCAGTCCATAGTGGATCTAACATAATAGTGTGAGAGTCCAGTCCATAGTGGATCCAACATAATAGTGAGAGTCCAGTCCATAGTGGATCTAACATAATAGTGAGAGTCCAGTCCATAGTGGATCTAACATAATAGTGTGAGAGTCCAGTCCATAGTGGATCTAACATAATAGTGTGAGAGTCCAGTCCATAGTGGATCTAACATAATAGTGTGAGAGTCCATAGTGGATCTAACATAATAGTGAGAGTCCAGTCCATAGTGGATCCAACATAATAGTGAGAGTCCAGTCCATAGTGGATCCAACAGAATAGTGAGAGTCCAGTCCATAGTTGATCTAACATAATAGTGTGAGAGTCCAGTCCATAGTGGATCCAACATAATAGTGAGAGAGTCAAGTCCATAGTGGATCCAACATAATAGTGAGAGAGTCAAGTCCATAGTGGATCCAACATAATAGTGAGAGTCCAGTCCATAGTGGATCCAACATAATAGTGAGAGTCCAGTCCATAGTGGATCTAACATAATAGTGAGAGTCCAGTCCATAGTGGATCTAACATAATAGTAAGAGACAAGTCCATAGTGGATCTAGCATAATAGTGAGAGTCCAGTCCATAGTGGATCTAACATAATAGTGTGAGAGTCCAGTCCATAGTGGATCTAACATAATAGTGAGAGTCCAGTCCATAGTGGATCTAACATAATAGTGTGAGAGTCCAGTCCATAGTGGATCTAACATAATAGTGTGAGAGTCCAGTCCATAGTAGATCTAACATAATAGTGAGAGTCCAGTCCATAATGGATCTAACATAATAGTGAGAGTCCAGTCCATAGTGGATCTAACATAATAGTGAGAGTCCAGTCCATAGTGGATCTAACATAATAGTGAGAGTCCAGTCCATAGTGGATCCAACATAATAGTGTGAGAGTCCAGTCCATAGTGGATCTAACATAATAGTGTGAGAGTCCAGTCCATAGTGGATCCAACATAATAGTGAGAGTCCAGTCCATAGTGGATCTAACATAATAGTAAGAGTCCAGTCCATAGTGGATCTAGCATAATAGTAAGAGTCCAGTCCATAGTGGATCTAACATAATAGTGTGAGAGTCCAGTCCATAGTGGATCTAACATAATAGTGTGAGAGTCCAGTCCATAGTGGATCCAACATAATAGTGAGAGTCCAGTCCATAGTGGATCTAACATAATAGTAAGAGTCCAGTCCATAGTGGATCTAGCATAATAGTAAGAGTCCAGTCCATAGTGGGGCCAGCAGGACACCATCCCGAGCGGAGACGGGTCAGCAGCACAGAGATGTTCCCAACCGATGCACAGGCGAGCGGTCCACCCCGGGTCCCGACTCTGGACAGCCAGCACTTCATCCATGGCCATCGGACCTGTGTCTCCCCCTCCACAAGGGATAGGGGGGTAGAGGAGAAAAGAAAAGAAACGGCAGATCAACTGGTCTAAAAGGGGGTCTATTTAAAGGCTAGAGTATACAAATGAGTTTTGAGATGGGACTTAAATGCTTCTACTGAGGTAGCATCTCTAACAGAACATTCCATAGTACTGGAGCCCCAATAGAAAACGCTTGATAGCCCGCAGACTTTTTTTGGGCTCTGGGAATCACTAATAAGTCAGAGTTCTTTGAACGCAGATTTCACATTTTAACAATCCTAAGTGTTCAAAAGTGTAAAGGATAATTAACCTTTTACTTATTTTTGCTCCACTCTAAAAAAAAAATGGTGACTTTTCCAGTTCCGAGGCCTCGGAGGCCCACAGCGCCTTCACGTGGGTGGGTCAGAGCCGCTACACGCTGCAGCTGAGCCCTCGCCAGGTGACGCGTCTCACGCTGCGAGCGTGCTTCGTCCAGCCCGGCGTCTACAACCTCAACACGCCGCGCGTCCTCGCCAACCTCGCCGAGCAGGGCGCACGCGAGACGAGTCAGCAGAGCAGAGCGGCCGAGCAGAGCCCCGCCCTCATCATCATCAACAACAACGACAGCGCCTGAGCGGACGTGACGACACGCCGAGGGCCGCAACAAGCAAGAGATTTTTCTTCTTCTTTTTAAAGCAGTTTGTAAGAATGTTGCTACAGCTCAAGTCAGGGATTTGAACTTGCAATTGGCTCCAGTACTCACAAACGCCACCAGAGGTCAGCATGCTTGTGGAGAATGAAGGATTATTCCCTGCATGGCGCAGGAGCCTATCAGCAGGTGCTGGTCTCCATCTAAAGCATTGTGTTGTTGTGAAGTACACTCCCTCCTGATCACGTTTTTTAACTAACCTGCGTGATGCTCACTTCCTGTTAATCATGTACTATATTTATAACAAATATGTAAATAGTAAATAAACATGTTACTAATTCTCCATGCTGTAAAGTTCACCACCATTTTCTTTGCACTTTTTAGCCAAAATTAAGAACAAATGAAAACTAGAAGAGGCAATTCCTGAGGAAGTAGTAAATGGTATTAAGGATTTTCAGGAAAATCAGGAATTTTTTTTTAACTTGGAAAAATGGTAGGTGGAATTTCCTGAATGTGGGAATTGCGGAAGTTTGAAAAATGGCCAATTCATTTTGAACGGGGAAAATGCCCCCCCTAAAAAAGGAATTATGGGAAATCCGGGAATTTTTTTTAGAATAGTTGAAGTAGAACACACAATTCCTGAACAGGCTGAATATTTAGAAGTTGGAACAGTTTGAATCAGAGGAAACTTTGAAGAATGACCCATTCATTTCAATGGGAATTTCCCCAAAAATTGGGAATTTTAAGAAAATCAGACATTTTTTGGAAAATGGTAAAAAAAAACTTGAATGTTGTGAATGAGTTGAAATGGTTGGTGTTGACATTTTTGGAAGGAGTAGTCGCCAGAGAAAAGGGTAGAAATAGGGCTTTGTAGATGCAGGAATTCTGGAAAATCCTGGAATATTTTTGAACTTGGAAAAGGGGAAGTTTAATTTTCCGGAATGGTTTGAATAGGTTGAAAAATGTGGGAATTGCGGAAGTTTGAAAAATGGCCAATTCATTTTGAACGGGGAAAATGCCCCCCCCAAAAAAGGAATTATGGGAAATCCGGGAATTTTTTTTTTTAGAATAGTTGAAGTAGAGCACACAATTCCTGAACAGGCTGAATATTTAGAAGTTGGAACAGTTTGAATCAGATGAAAAATGTGGGAGTTGTGGAACTTTGAAGAATGACCCATTCATTTCAATGGGAATTTCCCCCAAAATTGGGAATTTTGGGAAAAGCGGAAATATTTTGGAAAATGGTAAAAAAAAAAATCAGGAATTTTTTTTCAACTTGGAAAAATGGTAGGTGGAATTTCCAGAATGTGGGAATTGCGGAAGTTTGAAAAATGGCCAATTCATTTTGAACGGGGAAAATGCCCCCCAAAAAAAGGAATTATGGGAAATCCGGGATTTTTTTTTTTAGAATAGTTGAAGTAGAGCACACAATTCCTGAACAGGCTGAATATTTAGAAGTTGGAACAGTTTGAATCAGATGAAAAATGTGGGAGTTGTGAAACTTTGAAGAATGACCCATTCATTTCAATGGGAATTTCCCCAAAAATTGGGAATTTTGGGAAAAGCGGAAATATTTTGGAAAATGGTAAAAAAAAAAATCAGGAATTTTTTTTCAACTTGGAAAAATGGTAGGTGGAATTTCCAGAATGTGGGAATTGCGGAAGTTTGAAAAATGGCCAATTCATTTTGAACGGGGAAAATGCCCCCCAAAAAAAGGAATTATGGGAAATCCGGGAATTTTTTTTTGAATAGTTGAAATAGAGCACACAATTCCTGAACAGGCTGAATATTTAGAAGTTGGAACAGTTTGAATCAGATGAAACTTTGAAGAATGACCCATTAATTTCAATGGAAATTTCCCCAAAAATTGGGAATTTTGGGAAAAGCAGACATTTTTTGGAAAATGGTAAAAAAAAAACTTGAATGTTGTGAATGAGTTGAAATAGTTGGAGTTTAAATTTTTCAAATCTGTGGAGAAATGTTGAAGTAGTAACATGTTGAATTGAGAAATGGTATTATGGAATTTCGGGAAAACCGGGAATTTTTCCATTTCAAAAAACAATTTTGTTTTTTGGTCCTGATTAAGAGGAATGTTTTGACGGTGGAAGGCTTGAAGTGCGTGGAAAAATGTGGAAGGAGTAGTCGCCAGAAAAAAGGGTGGAAATAGGGCTTTGGAGATGCAGGAAATCTAGGAAAATCCTGGAATATTTTTGAACTTGGAAAAGGGGAAGTTTAAATTTCCAGAATGGTGGAATGGTTTGAATAAGTTGAAAAATGTGGAAATGGTGGAAGTTTGAAAAATGTCCAATTCATTCTGAACAGGGAAAATGCCCCCCAAAAAAAGGAGTTATGGGAAATCCGGGAATTTTTTTTTAGAATAGTTGAAGTAGAGCACACAATTCCTGAACAGGCTGAATATTTAGAAGTTGGAACAGTTTGAATCACAGGAAAATGTGGGAGTTGTGGAACTTTGAAGAATGACCCATTCATTTCAATGGAAATTTCCCCAAAAATTGGGAATTTTGGGAAAAGCGGAAATATTTTGGAAAATGGTAAAAAAAACAAAAAAACTTAAAAGTTGTGAATGAGGTGAACTGGTTGGTGTTGACATTTTTCAAATGGGTGGAGAAATGTTGAAGTAGTAACATGTTGAATTGAGAAATGGTATTACGGAATTTCGGGAAAACCGGGAATTTTTCCAGTTCAAAAAACAACTTTGTTTTTTGGTCCTGATTAAGAGGAATGTTTTGACGGTGGAAAGCTTGAAGTGCGTGGAAAAATGTGAAAGTCGGTGGAAATAGGGCTTTGAAGATGCAAGAATTCTGGAAAATCCTGGGATATTTTTGAACTTGGAAAAGGGGAAGTTTACATTTCCAGAAAGGTTTGAATAGGTTGAAAAATGTGGAAATGGTGGAAGTTTGAAAAATGGCCAATTCATTCTGAACAGGGAAAATCCCCCCCCCCCCCCCCCCCCCCCCAAAAAGGAGTTATGGGAAATCCGGGAATTTTTTTTTAGAATAGTTGAAGTAGAGCACACAATTCCTGATCAGGCTGAATATTTAGAAGTTGGAACAGTTTGAATCAGATGAAAAATGTGGGAGTTGTGGAACTTTGAAGAATGACCCATTCATTTCAATGGGAATTTCCCTAACAAATTGGGAATTTTGGGAAAAGCGGAAATTTTTTGGAAAATGGTAAAAAAAAAAAAACTTGAATGAGTTGAAATGGTTGGTGTTGAAATTTTTCAAATCGGTGGAGAAATGTTGAAGTAGTAACATGTTGAATTGAGAAATGGTATTACGGAATTTTGGGAAAACCGGGAATTTTTCCATTTCAAAAAACAACTTTGTTTTTTGGTCCTGAATAAGAGGAATGTTTTGACGGTGGAACGCTTGAAGTGCGTGGAAAAATGTGGGAGGAGTAGTCGCCAGAAAAAAGGGTGGAAATAGGGCTTTGGAGATGCAGGAATTCTGGAAAATCCTGGAATATTTTTGAACTTGGAAAAAGGGAATTTTAATTTTCCAGAATGGTGGAATGGTTTGAATAGGCTGAAAAATGTGGAAATGGTGGAAGTTTGAAAAATGGCCAATTCATTCTGAACAGGGAAAATGCCCCCCCAAAAAAAGGAGTTATGGGAAATCCGGGAATTTTTTTTTGAATAGTTGAAGTAGAGCACACAATTCCTGAACAGGCTGAATATTTAGAAGTTGGAACAGTTTGAATCACAGGAAACTTTGAAGAATGACCCATTCATTTCAATGGAAATTTCCCAAAAAATTGGGAATTTTGGGAAAAGCAGACATTTTCTGGAAAATGGTAAAAAAAACAAACTTGAATGAGTTGAAATGGTTGGTGTTGAAATTTTTCAAAGCGGTGGAGAAATGTTGAAGTAGTAACATGTTGAATTGAGAAATGGTATTACGGAATTTCGGGAAAACCGGGAATTTTTCCAGTTCAAAAAACAACTTTGTTTTTTGGTCCTGATTAAGAGGAATGTTTTGACGGTGGAACGCTTGAAGTGCGTGGAAAAATGTGTAAGGAGTAGTCGCCAGAAAAAAGGGTGGAAATAGGGCTTTGGAGATGCAGGAACTCTGGAAAATCCTGGAATATTTTTGAACTTGGAAAAGGGGAAGTTTAAATTTCCAGAATGGTTGAATGGTTTGAATAAGTTGAAAAATGTGGAAATGGTGGAAGTTTGAAAAATGGCCAAATCATTCTGAACAGGGAAAATGCCCCCCAAAAAAAGGAGTTATGGGAAATCCGGGAATTTTCTTTTTAGAATAGTTGAAGTAGAGCACACAATTCCTGAACAGGCTGAATATTTAGAAGTTGGAACAGTTTGAATCAGATGAAAAATGTGGGAGTTGTGGAACTTTGAAGAATGACCCATTCATTTCAATGGGAATTTCCCAAAAAATTGGGAATTTTGGGAAAAGCAGACATTTTCTGGAAAATGGTAAAAAAAAAAAAAAACTTGAATGTTGTGAATGAGTTGAAATAGTTGGAGTTTAAATTTTTCAAATGGGTGGAGAAATGTTGAAGTAGTAACATGTTGAATTGAGAAATGGTATTATGGAATTTCGGGAAAACCGGGAATTTTTCCATTTCAAAAAACAACTTTGTTTTTTGGTCCTGATTAAGAGGAATGTTTTGACGGTGGAACGCTTGAAGTGCGTGGAAAAATGTGAAAGGAGTAGTCGGTGGAAATAGGGCTTTGAAGATGCAAGAATTCTGGAAAATCCTGGAATATTTTTGAACTTGGAAAAGGGGAAGTTTACATTTCCAGAATGGTTTGAATAGGTTAAAAAATGTGGAAATGGTGGAAGTTTGAAAAATGGCCAATTCATTCTGAACAGGGAAAATGCCCCCCCCCCCCCCCCCAAAAAGGAGTTATGGGAAATCCGGGAATTTTTTTTTAGAATAGTTGAAGTAGAGCACACAATTTTCTGAACAGGCTGAATATTTAGAAGTTGGAACAGTTTGAATCAGAGGAAAATGTGGGAGTTGTGGAACTTTGAAGAATGACCCATTCATTTCAATGGAAATTTCCCAAAAAATTGGGAATTTTGGGAAAAGCAGACATTTTTTAGAAAATGGTTAAAAAAAAACTTGAATGTTGTGAATGAGTTGAAATAGTTGGAGTTTAAATTTTTCAAATCGGTGGAGAAATGTTGAAGTAGTAACATGTTGAATTGAGAAATGGTATTACGGAATTTCGGGAAAACCGGGAATTTTTCCATTTCAAAAAACAACTTTGTTTTTTGGTTCTGAATAAGAGGAATGTTTTGACGGTGGAACGCTTGAAGTGCGTGGAAAAATGTGGAAGGAGTAGTCGCCAGAAAAAAAGGGTGGAAATAGGGCTTTGGAGATGCAGGAATTCTGGAAAATCCTGGAATATTTTTGAACTTGGAAAAGGGGAAATTTAAATTTCCAGAATGGTGGAATGGTTTGAATAGGTTGAAAAATGTGGAAATGGTGGAAGTTTGAAAAATGGCCAATTCATTCTGAACAGGGAAAATGCCGCCAAAAAAAAGGAGTTATGGGAAATCTGGGAATTTTTTTTAGAATAGTTGAAGTAGAGCACACAATTCCTAAACAGGCTGAATATTTAGAAGTTGGAACAGTTTGAATCAGATGAAAAATGTGGGAGTTGTGGAACTTTGAAGAATGACCCATTCATTTCAATGGGAATTTCCCCAAAAATTGGGAATTTTGGGAAAAGCGGAAATATTTTGGAAAATGGTAAAAAAAAAATCAGGAATTTTTTTTCAACTTGGAAAAATGGTAGGTGGAATTTCCAGAATGTGGGAATTGCGGAAGTTTGAAAAATGGCCAATTCATTTTGAACGGGGAAAATGCCCCCCAAAAAAAGGAATTATGGGAAATCCGGGAATTTTTTTTTAGAATAGTTGAAGTAGAGCACACAATTCCTGAACAGGCTGAATATTTAGAAGTTGGAACAGTTTGAATCAGAGGAAACTTTGAAGAATGACCCATTCATTTCAATGGAAATTTCCCCAAAAATTGGGAATTTTGGGAAAAGCGGAAATATTTGGAAAATGGTAAAAAAAAAAAACAGGAATTTTTTTTTAACTTGGAAAAATGGTAGGTGGAATTTCCAGAATGTGGGAATTGCGGAAGTTTGAAAAATGGCCAATTCATTTTGAACGGGGAAAATGCCCCCCCAAAAAAGGAATTATGGGAAATCCGGGAAATTTTTTTTTTTTAGAATAGTTGAAGTAGAGCACACAATTCCTGAACAGGCTGAATATTTAGAAGTTGGAACAGTTTGAATCAGAGGAAACTTTGAAGAATGACCCATTCATTTCAATGGAAATTTCCCCAAAAATTGGGAATTTTGGGAAAAGCGGAAATATTTTGGAAAATGGTAAAAAAACAAAAAAAAAACTTAAAAGTTGTGAATGAGGTGAACTGGTTGGTGTTGACATTTTTCAAATGGGTGGAGAAATGTTGAAGTAGTAACATGTTGAATTGAGAAATGGTATTATGGAATTTCGGGAAAACCGGGAATTTTTCCATTTCAAAAAACAATTTTGTTTTTTGGTCCTGAGTAAGAGGAATGTTTTGACGGTGGAACGCTTGAAGTGCGTGGAAAAATGTGGAAGGAGTAGTCGCCAGAAAAAAGGGTGGAAATAGGGCTTTGGAGATGCAGGAATTCTGGAAAATCCTGGAATATTTTTGAACTTGGAAAAGGGGAAGTTTAAATTTCCAGAATGGTGGAATGGTTTGAATAGGTTGAAAAATGTGGAAATGGTGGAAGTTTGAAAAATGGCCAATTCATTCTGAACAGGGAAAATGCCCCCCCAAAAAAGGAGTCATGGGAAATCCGGGAATTTTTTTTAGAATAGTTGAAGTTGAGCACACAATTCCTGAACAGGCTGAATATTTAGAAGTTGGAACAGTTTGAATCACAGGAAAATGTGGGAGTTGTGGAACTTTGAAGAATGACCCATTCATTTCAATGGGAATTTCCCAAACAAATTGGGAATTTTGGGAAAAGCGGACATTTTTTGGAAAATGGTCAAAATATACTTGAATGTTTTGAATGAGTTGAACTGGTTGGTGTTGAAATTGTTCTAATCGGTGGAGAAATGTTGAAGTAGTAACATGTTGAATTGAGAAATGGTATTACGGAATTTCGGGAAAACCGGGAATTTTTCCATTTCAAAAAACAACTTTGTTTTTTGGTCCTGAATAAGAGGAATGTTTTGACGGTGGAACGCTTGAAGTGCGTGGAAAAATGTGGAAGGAGTAGTCGCCAGAAAAAAGGGTGGAAATAGGGCTTTGGAGATGCAGGAATTCTGGAAAATCCTGGAATATTTTTGAACTTGGAAAAGGGAAAGTTAAATTTTCCAGAATGGTGGAATGGTTTGAATAGGTTGAAAAATGTGGAAATGGTGGAAGTTTGAAAAATGTCCAATTCATTCTGAACAGGGAAAATGCCGCCAAAAAAAAAGGAGTTATGGGAAATCCGGGAATTTTCTTTTTAGAATAGTTGAAGTAGAGCACACAATTCCTAAACAGGCTGAATATTTAGAAGTTGGAACAGTTTGAATCAGAGGAAACTTTGAAGAATGACCCATTCATTTCAATGGAAATTTCCCCAAAAATTGGGAATTTTGGGAAAAGCAGACATTTTTTGGAAAATGGTAAAAAAAACAAACTTGAATGAGTTGAAATGGTTGGTGTTGAAATTGTTCTTATCGGTGGAGAAATGTTGAAGTAGTAACATGTTGAATTGAGAAATGGTATTACGGAATTTCGGGAATACCGGGAATTTTTCCATTTCAAAAAACAACTTTGTTTTTTGGTCCTGATTAAGAGGAATGTTTTGACGGTGGAACGCTTGAAGTGCGTGGAAAAATGTGGAAGGAGTAGTCGCCAGAAAAAAGGGTGGAAATAGGGCTTTGGAGATGCAGGAATTCTGGAAAATCTTGGAATATTTTTGAACTTGGAAAAGGGGAAATTTAAATTTCCAGAATGGTGGAATGGTTTGAATAGGTTGAAAAATGTGGAAATGGTGGAAGTTTGAAAAATGGCCAAATCATTCTGAACAGGGAAATGCCGCCAAAAAAAAGGAGTTATGGGAAATCCGGGAATTTTTTTTAGAATAGTTGAAGTAGAGCACACAATTCCTAAACAGGCTGAATATTTAGAAGTTGGAACAGTTTGAATCAGAGGAAAATGTGGGAGTTGTGGAACTTTGAAGAATGACCCATTCATTTCAATGGGAATTTCCCAAAAAATTGGGAATTTTGGGAAAAGCGGAAATTTTTTGGAAAATGGTCAAAATAAACTTGAATGAGTTGAACTGGTTGGTGTTGAAATTGTTCTAATTGGTGGAGAAATGTTAAAGTAGTAACATGTTGAATTGAGAAATGGTATTACGGAATTTCGGGAAAACCGGGAATTTTTCCATTTCAAAAAACAATTTTGTTTTTTGGTCCTGATTAAGAGGAATGTTTTGACGGTGGAACGCTTGAAGTGCGTGGGAAAATGTGGAAGGAGTAGTCGCCAGAAAAAAGGGTGGAAATAGGGCTTTGGAGATGCAGGAAATCTAGGAAAATCCTGGAATATTTTTGAACTTGGAAAAGGGGAAGTTTAAATTTCCAGAATGGTTTGAATAGGTTGAAAAATGTGGAAATGGTGGAAGTTTGAAAAATGGCCAATTCATTCTGAACAGGGAAAATGCCGCCAAAAAAAGGAGTTATGGGAAATCCGGGAATTTTTTTTAGAATAGTTGAAGTAGAGCACACAATTCCTGAACAGGCTGAATATTTAGAAGTTGGAACAGTTTGAATCAAATGAAAAATATGGGGGTTGTGGAACTTTGAAGAATGACCCATTCAATTCAATGGGAATTTCCCAAAAAATTGGGAATTTTGGGGAAATTATTTAAAAAAAACTTGAATGTTGTGAATGAGTTGAACTGGTTGGTGTTGAAATTGTTCTAATCGGTGGAGAAATGTTGAAGTAGTAACATGTTGAATTGAGAAATGGTATTACGGAATTCCTGGAATTTTGGGAAAACCGGGAATTTTTCCAGTTCAAAAAACAACTTTGTTTTTTGTCCTGATTAAGAGGAATGTTTTGACGGTGGAACGGTGGAAATGCGTGGAAAAAATGTGGGAACAGTAGTCGCCAGAAAAAATGGTGGAAATAGGGCTTTGGAAAAGCAGGAAATCTGGAAAATCCTGGAATTTTTTTTAACTCGGAAAAATGATAGTTTGAATGAGCAAGATGAGTGGAATGTGTTGAAGGTGGAATGGTTTGAAAAATGTGGAAATGGTGGAAGTTTGAAAAATGGCCAGTTCATTTTGAATGGGGAAAAATGTCCCGGAAAACCTGGAATTCTGGGAATTTTTGGAATTTGTCAAGGGAAAGCCCGCGATTCCCAAATAGGCTGAACAGTTTGAAGTTGGAACGCTTTGAATGGGGTGAAAATTGTGGAAGGTAGAGCGCGCCAAAATGTGGAGAAGAAGAATAATAATAAATACCGTATTTTTCTGAGTATAAGTCGCTCCTGAGTATAAGTCGCACCCCCGGCCAAACTATGAAAAAAACGGCCACTTATAGTCCGAAAAATACGGTAGATGAATGTTGGTGAAGAAAAGCTTGTGTGAATGTTTGGAGCGTTCACACAATGAGACTTATAAATGGTCCACGTGAGAAACACAAGTGTTTTATTTTGAAAATCACAAAACTGCACTACAAACGTGTGCTTTCTGGTCCCAGTCAGGAGGAGATCTCTTGGTAGCGCGGCGGGCGGTAGAGGCAGTAATGTTGCGTCATGAAGATGATGTCAAAGACCACCGAGAAGAGGCCCAGGCCGAACTTGGTGGGGTCTCCGAATATCAGCCCCCATTCGTCTGAGAGGAAGTAGAAGTCAAAGGGGAAGTGGGAGGAAGTAGAAGTCAGAAAGGGGAAGTGGGAGGAAGTAGAAGTCAGAAAGGGGAAGTGGGAGGAAGTAGAAGTCAAAGGGGAAGTGGGAGGAAGTAGAAGTCAAAGGGGAAGTGGGAGGAAGTAGAAGTCAGAAAGGGGAAGTGGGAGCAAGTAGAAGTCAGAAAGGGGAAGTGGGAGCAAGTAGAAGTCAGAAAGGGGAAGTGAAGTCATACTTGCCAACCTTGAGACCTCCGATTTCGGGGGGTGGGGGTGGGCGTGGTCGGGGGTGGGGCGGGGGGGCGTGGTTGAGATATATATATATAAGAAATACTTGACTTTCAGTGAATTCTAGCTATATATATATATATATATATATATATATATATATATATATATATATGTATGTGTGGGGGAAAAAATCACAAGACTACTTCATCTCTACAGGCCTGTTTCATGAGGGGTTCCCTCAATCATCAGGAGATTTTAATGGGAGCATTCGCATACCATGGTTTATATAGGGCACAGAGTGGGTGGGTACAGGCTGGTGTAGGGGCGTGGTTATTGGCTCATGTGTTACCTAGGAGGTGTTTCCGTCTGTGGCGGCATGCTGATACAATTTCGCTGCGCTTGTTGAGGGATGACAGGTCTGGACGGTAAATAATAAACAGTTTCTCTTTCAAGCATAGGTTGCATCTTTTATTACCACTATTGTAAGGTGTGCTGGATGCAAGAATTTGCCATGTTATTGAATATTCAACATTATTGTCTTTGAGGTCCCAAATGTGTTTGCTGAGTTCTGTGGTATTCCGCAGGTTTTTGTTCCTGAAAGAAGCCTTGTGATTGTTCCATCTGGTTTTGAATTCTCCCTCGGTTAATCCTACATATGTGTCGGATGTGTTAATGTCCTTGCGTGTTACCTTAGATTGGTAAACAACTGATGTTTGTAAGCACCCACCGTTGAGAGGGCAATCAGGTTTCTTGCGACAGTTGCAGCCTTGGTTGGTTTTGGGGTCGCTCTGTCCGGGGGCCGACGGCTCATTTGCAATTGTTTTGTTGTGGTTTGAGATAATTTGTCGTCCACTGTTTATTATTTACCGTCCAGACCTGTCATCCCTCAACAAGCGCAGCGAAATTGTATCAGCATGCCGCCACAGACGGAAACACCTCCTAGGTAACACATGAGCCAATCACCACGCCCCTACGCCAGCCTGTACCCACCCACTCTGTGCCCTATATAAACCATGGTATGTGAATGCTCCCATTAAAATCTCCTGATGATTGAGGGAACCCCTCATGAAACAGGCCTGTAGAGATGAAGTAGTCTTGTGATTTTTTTCCCCACACATACATATATTGCGCTCTACTACGGTATCGAGCACTATTTTTTGGATAACCTTATTAAGACATATATATATATATATATATACATATATACATATATATATATATATATATATATATATATATATATATATATATATATATATATATATATATATATATATAAATAAAATACTTGAATTTCAGTGTTCATTTACAAACTACAACTCACAAACACTTTAGAGTTAGGCTCCACCATCAGAATGTGTACTTAAACTTATAAAGATCACATGGATATTATTCAGTGAGTTGATTCACCAAAACTAACCTGTTATACAGGAGGAAAAAGCACACAGGACGTTTCAATTGTTCACAGACTGGTCGCGCTCATCAGAATGACAAGACACTTCCGGTCTGCAGGTGATAGCATTCAATTGGGAAGAAACGCCCTACTGCCCCCTACTGACCAATGTGAATACTGATAAATGTGTAATGACAGCTCCAAAAACCAATTCAAACCACAAAATAAAATAAATAAATCAACACAAAAATGTGACACATTATGGGTGGGTCACATATGCATGTACAGTAGATGGCAGTATTGTCCTGTTTAAAAGTGTCACAACATTGCTGTTTACGGCAGACCAACTGCTTTACAGTAGACACTGTTGTTGTGTGTTGTCAACACGTCACTCAGGTCCGCCTGAATTTCGGGAGGTTTTCGGGAGGTGCTGAATTTCGGGAGTCTCCCGGAAAATCCGGGAGGGTTGGCAAGTATGGGAAGTAGAAGTCAGAAAGGGGAAGTGGGAGGAAGTAGAAGTCAGAAAGGGGAAGTGGGAGGAAGTAGAAGCCAAAGCGGAAGTGGGAGGAAGTAGAAGTCAGAAAGGGGAAGTGGGAGGAAGTAGAAGTCAGAAAGGGGAAGTGGGAGGAAGTAGAAGTCAGAAAGGGGAAGTGGGAGGAAGTAGAAGTCAAAAAAGGGGAAGTGGGAGGAAGTAGAAGTCAGAAAGAGGAAGTGGGAGGAAGTAGAAGTCAGAAAGGGGAAGTGGGAGGAAGTAGAAGCCAAAGTGGAAGTGGGAGGAAGTAGAAGTCAGAAAGGGGAAGTGGGAGGAAGTAGAAGTCAGAGAGGGGAAGTGGGAGGAAGTAGAAGTCAGAAAGGGGAAGTGGGAGGAAGTAGAAGTCAGAAAGGGGAAGTGGGAGGAAGAAGTCAGAAAGGGGAAGTGGGAGGAAGTAGAAGTCAGAAAGGGGAAGTGGTGAGGAAGTAGAAGTCAGAAAGGGGAAGTGGGAGGAAGTAGAAGTGAGAAAGGGGAAGTGGGAGGAAGTAGAAGTCAGAAAGGGGAAGTGGGAGGAAGTAGAAGTCAGAAAGGGGAAGTAGAAGTCAGAAAGGGGAAGTGGGAGGAAGTAGAAGTCAGAAAGGGGAAGTGGGAGGAAGTAGAAGTCAAAAAGGGGAAGTGGGAGGAAGTAGAAGTCAGAAAGGGGAAGTGGGAGGAAGTAGAAGTCAGAAAGGGGAAGTGGGAGGAAGTAGAAGTCAGAAAGGGGAAGTGGGAGGAAGTAGAAGTCAGAAAGGGGAAGTAGAAGTCAGAAAGGGGAAGTGGGAGGAAGTAGAAGTCAGAAAGGGGAAGTGGGAGGAAGTAGAAGTCATAAAGGGGAAGTGGGAGGAAGTAGAAGTCAGAAAGAGGAAGTAGAAGTCAGAAAGGGGAAGTGGGAGGAAGTAGAAGTCATAAAGGGGAAGTGGGAGGAAGTAGAAGTCAGAAAGAGGAAGTAGAAGTCAGAAAGGGGAAGTGGGAGGAAGTAGAAGTCATAAAGGGGAAGTGGGAGGAAGTAGAAGTCAGAAAGAGGAAGTAGAAGTCAGAAAGGGGAAGTGGGAGGAAGTAGAAGTCATAAAGGGGAAGTGGGAGGAAGTAGAAGTCAGAAAGAGGAAGTAGAAGTCAGAAAGGGGAAGTGGGAGGAAGTAGAAGTCATAAAGGGGAAGTAGAAGTGAGAAAGTGGAAGTGTTGAGGACAAATGTTGTTACCATTGTTGTATGAGTCCACCAGCATCTGCAAGATGCTCAGCAGGCCGCCGCTGAAGTCCAGCAGCACGTTGCCGATGCTCCAGCCCTCCGTGCTCTTCCTGCGGTAGTTCATGACGGCCTGGGGGGGGCGAGGGGGGGGGGGGGGGGGGGTAGTAGCGTCACGTGACCCAAACACAGCGGCGGCGGGGTCTCACCTGCGGCACGTATTTGACCAGCGTGACGGCCAGCTTGATGTAGGAGAAGTAGTAGAGGTACTCCAGCCAGCTCAGGTGTTTGGCCAGCGCCACAAACAAACTCACGCCGGCGAACGACCAGCCCATCGTCAGCAGGAGGCAGGCGGTCCACGACACCCGCTGACCCCCCCTCTGGAAGACCATCACGCTGTCACTAAGCCATCCACGTCACGTCACTCAAGCTGCCAGAACAGGGTGTCCAAACTACAACAATGTCCGCATACAAGCAGCTGATGTACCGTATTTTCCGCACCATAAGCCGCCCTGGGTTATAAGCCGCGCCTTCAATGAACGGCATATTTCAAAACTTTGTCCACCTATAAGCCGCCCCGTGTTATAAGCCGCATCTAACTGCGCTAAAGGAATGTCAAAAAAACAGTCAGATAGGTCAGTCAAACTTTAATAATATATTAAAAACCAGCGTGATGTGGGCGCGCATGGAGTCGTATATCAACATGGACGGAGCTGCGTGAAAAAAGCCACCCGGCCTCTTCGCGTAAACTTACCTTAACCACTCGCTCATCTTTTCTTCATCCATCCCTTCGAGTTAGCTTTTATGATGACGCCGGCTGGAAAGGTCTCTTTTGGCAAGGTCTTCCTTTTGAATATCACCATGGGTGGAAGTTTCTGGCCATTAGCATGGCAAGCTAGAACCACAGTGAAGGATGACTTCTCATTCCCTGTGGTGCGAATATTCACCGTACGTGCTCCCGTTGTATCCACAGTGCGGTTCACAGGAATATCAAAAGTCAGTGGAACCTCGTCCATGTTGATAATGTTCTCCGGCCGGATCTTTTTTTCAGCTATCTTGTTTTTACAATATGCACGGAAAGTAGCCAGCTTTTCTTGAAAGTCTTTAGGCAGTTGCTGTGAAATAGTAGTCCGTGTGCGGATGGAGAGATTGCGTCTTTTCATGAACCGGAAACCTGTCGCTTAGTAGGAGCCATTTTGTGGTCTTTACAGATGTAAACACACAAAGGAAATGAAACGTAATATCCGCGCGCTTCTTCTTCTTCTTCTACGCGGGCGGGTGGTTGCTTACAGTAGAAGAAGAAGCGCTTCCTGTTCTATGGGGGCGGGTGCTTACCTTGGCGGTTGCTTGCGTAGAAGAAGAAGCACTTCCTCTTCTACGGGGAAAAAAGATGGCGGCTGTTTACCGTAGTTGCGAGACCGAAACTTTATGAAAATGAATCTTAATATTAATCCATATATAAAGCGCACCGGGTTATAAGCCGCACTGTCAGCTTTTGAGTAAATTTGTGGCTTTTAGGTGCGGCTAATAGTGCGGAAAATACGGTACTTTCTTTTTCCACACATTCTTCCTCAAGTTGGGTCTCAGTCATCATTTTTGTATTTTTCTCTTCAATGCTTAAATCTTTAGATAAAATTCAGGTCTGTCGATTCAATGTTTTTTTATTTATGTTTTAAGTCTTGTTTTGTATGTCAGAAACACAAAATATGCAGTAATATTTTTCAAGTGGAATATTTGATGTGAAGTGATTGGAGTCTTAAATAAGTCAATAATTCAGTCATAATTATTTTTTTTTAAAAAGGCATTTTTTATTTTTCTATTCAAAGGTTAAATCTAGATGAAATTCAGGTCTGTCGATTTAAAGTTTTTTTAATTTATGTTTTATATATTTTTTCTCAAAAGCCTGTTTTGAATGGCAAAAACAAAATGTGCAATATTTTCCCCAAAAATGATTT
This sequence comes from Nerophis lumbriciformis, assembly GCF_033978685.3. Classification (NCBI taxonomy): domain Eukaryota; kingdom Metazoa; phylum Chordata; class Actinopteri; order Syngnathiformes; family Syngnathidae; genus Nerophis; species Nerophis lumbriciformis. Next base: position 44,825,592 of record NC_084565.2, read on the forward strand.
TTAAAAGTGGAATATTTGATGTGAAGTAATTGGAGCTTTAACTAGGTCAATAATTCATTACATTGATTTTGATTCATTATTATTTTTGAGCAGTTTAAAAATAATACATTCAAAAAGGCCCCACTTATAAAAATGTTAAAATAAGTCACCCTTTTCTTTTCTTCCCTACAACGTTTAAATCTCTAGAAGTTTTTTTTTTATTTTTTCATGTTTTTGTTTTTTGCCTTTTGGTCTCAGAAAACTTTTCTATGGCAAACACAAATAATACTTGAAATTGGAATATTTGATGTGAATTAATTGGAGCCTTAAATACCGGTAGGTCAATCATTCATTACATTGATTTTAATTCATTATTTTTGAGCAATGACAGTTAAAAAAAAAAAAAAATCCCACTAAAATTAGTGAGGCATTTAAAAAGTCCTTACTTATAAAAGTGTTAAAAAAATTTAAAATAAGTCACCCAATATTTTTCCTTCAACGTTTTTTTTCCATGTTTTTGTTTTATGCCTTTTGGTCAAATAAAACTTTTATATGGCAAACACAAATAATACTTGAAATTGGAATATTTGATGTGACTTAATTGGAGCCTTAAATAGGTCAATAATCCATTTAATTTATTTCAATTAATTATTATTTTTGAGCAATGAGTTAAAAAATAAAAATAAAAATCCCACTAAAATGATTGGGGATCCAAAAAAGGCCCCACTTATAAAAGTGTAAAAAAACAGGTCATTTTTTTAATTAATTTATTTTACTTTCAACATTTAAATCTCTTGATCAACTTCAGATCTGTCTATTATAAGTTTTTATTATTTGTTTATGTTTTTTTATGCCTTTTGGTCAAAGAAAACTTTTCTATGGCAAACACAAATAATACTTGAAATTGGAATATTTGATGTGATTTAATTGGAGCCTTAAATAGATCAATCATTCATTACATTGATATTAATTCATTATTATTTTTGAGCAATGACAGTTTTAGAAAAAAAATCTCACTAAAATTATTGGGGATCCAAAAAGGCTTTAAAAATAAGTCACCCTATTTTTATTTTCATTAAGTCTCTGGATCAAATTCAGATTCAGTTTTTATTATTTTTTCATGTTTTTGTTTTATGCTTTTTGGTCAAAGAAAACTTTTCTATGGCAAACACAAATAATACTTCAAATTGGAATATTTGATGAGCCTTAAAGTCAATAATTAATTACATTGATTTTAATTCAATATTATTATTGAGCAATGAGTTTTAAAAAAAAAAATCCCACTAAAATTATTGGGGATCTAAAAAGGGTGTGTTAAAAATTAGTCACACGATTTTTTTATTTACTTTCAACGTTTAAGTCTCTAGATCAAATTCAGATCTATCCGTCAATTTAAGTTTTTTTTTTTTTTTTTTTTTTCATGTTTTTGTTTTATACCTTTTGGTTAGAGAAAACTTTTTTAAATGGCAAACAAAATAATATTTCCAAATAGAAATATTTGAATGAAGGTAATTGGAGCCTTGAATAGGTCATAACACCGATTTTGATTCTGTTTTTTTTTTTTTTTTGCAACAGTTTTAAAGAAAAAAAACAGCCTGCATGGCAGTTTTGTGTTATTAGAATCAATATTGCAACTTTTTCTGCTTGCATTTCACTCATTTTGATTTAAGAAAAAAAGTCATAATTATAACAAAAAGTTATTTAAATGTATTGAAGTTATTAATTAAATTTTATGAACTTTTTATCTGATAATTATGACTTTATTTTTTTTAGTTTCGGCTAATTTCGATTCAAGATAAAATAGTCTAAATTATCAGAATATCATAATTATAAGAAAAAGTTATTTATATGTATTGAAGTTATTAATTACATTTTATGAACTTTTTTTTAATCTCAATTATGACTTTTTATGTGATAATTTTGACTTTATATAGTCATAGTTACGAGATACGACATTTTAACTGATCATTAAGATAACATTTTGAAATGATCAGGTAGAAAGTTTTTTTTTACTTTTAACGTTTAAGTTTACCGTATTTTCCGCACTATTAGCCGCACCTAAAAACCACAAATTTACTCAAAAGCTGACAGTGCGGCTTATAACCCGGTGCGCTTTATATATGGATTAATATTAAGATTCATTTTCATAAAGTTTCGGTCTCGCAACTACGGTAAACAGCCGCCATCTTTTTTTCCCGTAGAAGAGGAAGTGCTTCTTCTTCTACGCAAGCAACCGCCAAGGTAAGCACCCGCCCCCATAGAACAGGAAGCGCTTCTTCTTCTACTGTAAGCAACCACCCGCCCGCGTAGAAGAAGAAAAAGCACGCGGATATTACGTTTCATTTCCTTTGTGTGTTTACATCTGTAAAGACCACAAAATGGCTCCTACTAAGCGACAGGTTTCCGGTTCATGAAAAGACGCAATCTCTCCATCCGCACACGGACTACTATTTCACAGCAACTGCCTAAAGACTTTCAAGAAAAGCTGGCTACTTTCCGTGCATATTGTAAAAACAAGATAGCTGAAAAAAAGATCCGGCCAGAGAACATTATCAACATGGACGAGGTTCCACTGACTTTTGATATTCCTGTGAACCGCACTGTGGATACAACGGGAGCACGTACGGTGAATATTCGCACCACAGGGAATGAGAAGTCGTCCTTCACTGTGGTTCTAGCTTGCCATGCTAATGGCCAGAAACTTCCACCCATGGTGATATTCAAAAGGAAGACCTTGCCAAAAGAGACCTTTCCAGCCGGCGTCATCATAAAAGCTAACTCGAAGGGATGGATGGATGAAGAAAAGATGAGCGAGTGGTTAAGGGAAGTTTACGCGAAGATGCCGGGTGGCTTTTTTCACGCAGCTCCGTCCATGTTGATATACGACTCCATGCGCGCCCACATCACGCTGGTTTTTAATATATTATTAAAGTTTGACTGACCTATCTGACTGTTTTTTTGACATTCCTTTAGCGCAGTTAGATGCGGCTTATAACACGGGGCGGCTTATAGGTGGACAAAGTTTTGAAATATGCCGTTCATTGAAGGCGCGGCTTTTAACCCAGGGCGGCTTATGGTGCGGAAAATACGGGGATCAAATTCAGATCTGTCTGTCAATTTTAGTTGTTTTTTTTCATGTTTTTGTTTTGTCTTTTGGTCAAAGAAAACTTTTATATGGCAAACAACATTTTTGTAAATAAGAATATTTGAGTTATTGGGGCCTTGAATAAGTCATAACACCGATTTTGATTCATAATTGTTTTTTTGCAATGACTGTTTTAGAGAAAAGAAACAGTTTTGTGTTATTAGAATCAATATTGCAACTTTTTCTGCTTCTCTTTTAGTCAACTTTTTAGTATTTTTAGAACTTGCCGCAGTCTATTGAAAGATCAAAATGATCTGCGAGCCACAAATGTCGCACGCTGGACCCCCTGTTCTAGCATGATAATAATAATAATAATAAGATGACCTCATAGATGGCGGCCTGGACCACGTAGAGCAAACACAGCAGGAAGGCGTGCAGGCTGAAGAAGACGTCGTTGGCTTTCACCGGGTTGATTCCGTTTGGATTCTTCTGGAGAAACTCCTCCTGTGAAGCCACAAGTCAAGCATGAAAGTTCCCGCCGCGTCACGGACGCTCGCCGGCGGCGGCACCTTGATGGGCGCCGCCCAGAAAAGGCCGACGTTGAAGACGCTGTACGCGAAGAAGCCGGTCAGGTTGAGCGCCAGGAAGTCAAAGTTGAGGCCCACCACGCTGGAAACAAACACTTTAAGTGTCAGTCAGGCCATCACATGACCTCCCACAATGCAAAGCTCACCTTTTCCGCCGCCAGTTCTCCCACACCTGCGGGTAGAAGGACACGGACCAGGCCAGGAAGTAGATCCAGCCGATCGCCTCGCTGATGGCGGCGACCACGTTGCTGTGGACCACCGTGAAGCGCAGCCTGGACGACCAGCTGCCATGACACCACATGACGCGTCAGTGGGCGGGACTTGTGACGGACCGCCGCTCACCTGAGGATCTCCGTGTTGTTGCCCAGCAGGTACACCGTCACCTGACCCGCGCCGATTGCCGTCGCCGTGAACGCCACCGCCGTCGTTCGGGCGGGCATCAGCACCTAAACCACAGTCGTCACGCAAGTCGTCACGTGGACTCGGCGCTCAGGTCTCACCTGCTCAGGCACGCTGATGATCCATGAGGAGTTGACCTTGGAGCTGGAGGTCACGTTCAACCAGATCTCCACCGGCTGCTGGAGCGCCACGCTGGAACGACAGACATGGCTGTGACGTCATCAATCGTCACGGCTGTGATGTCATCAAGCGTCATGGCTGTGACGTCATCAGGCGTCACGGCTGTGACGTCATCAAGCGTCATGGCTGTGACATCATCAAGCGTCATGGCAGAAATCAAGCATCATGGCAGTGACATCATCAAGCATCATGGTTGTGACGTCATCAGGCGTCATGGCTGTGACGTCATGACTGTGACATCATCAGGTGTCATGGCTGTGACATCATCAGGCGTCATGGCTGTGACGTCATCAAGCGTCATGGCTGTGACATCATCAGGCGTCATGGCAGTGACGTCATCAAGCGTCATGGCTGTGACGTCATCAGGCGTCATGGCTGTGACATCATCAGGCGTCATGGCTGTGACATCATCAAGCGTCATGCTGTGACATCGTCAACCGTCATGGCTGTGACATCGTCAGGCGTCATGGCTGTGACGTCATCAGGCGTCATGGCTGTGACGTCATCAAGCGTCATGGCTGTGACATCATCAAGCATCATGCTGTGACATCGTCAACCGTCATGGCTGTGACATCGTCAGGCGTCATGGCTGTGACGTCATCAGGCGTCATGGCTGTGACGTCATCAAGCGTCATGGCTGTGACGTCATCAGGCGTCATGGCTGTGACGTCATCAAGCGTCATGGCTGTGACATCATCAGGCGTCATGGCTGTGACGTCATCAAGCGTCATGGCTGTGACGTCATCAAGCGTCATGGCTGTGACATCATCAGGCGTCATGGCAGTGACGTCATCAAGCGTCATGGCTGTGACGTCATCAGGCGTCATGGCTGTGACATCATCAGGCGTCATGGCTGTGACATCATCAGGCGTCATGGCTGTGACATCATCAAGCGTCATGGCTGTTACATCATCAGGCGTCATGGCTGTGACGTCATCAGGCATCATGGTTGTGACGTCATCAGGCGTCATGGCTGTGACGTCATCAAGCGTCATGGCAGTGACGTCATCAAGCGTCATGGCTGTGACATCATCAAGCATCATGGCTGTGACATCATCAGGCGTCATGGCTGTGACATCATCAAGCGTCATGGCTGTGACATCATCAAGCATCATGGCTGTGACATCATCAGGCGTCATGGCTGTGACGTCATCAAGCGTCATGGCTGTGACGTCATGTCTCTGACATCATCAAGCATCATGGTTGTGACGTCATCAGGCGTCATGGCTGTGACGTCATGACTGTGACATCATCAGGTGTCATGGCTGTGACATCATCAGGCGTCATGGCTGTGACGTCATCAAGTGTCATGGCTGTGACATCATCAGGCGTCATGGCAGTGACGTCATCAAGCGTCATGGCTGTGACGTCATCAGGCGTCATGGCTGTGACATCATCAGGCGTCATGGCTGTGACATCATCAAGCGTCATGGCTGTGACATCGTCAGGCGTCATGGCTGTGACGTCGTCAGGCGTCATGGCTGTGACGTCATCAGACGTCATGGCTGTGACGTCATCAGACGTCATGGCTGTGACGTCATCAGGCGTCATGGCTGTGACGTCATCAAGCGTCATGGCTGTGACATCATCAAGCATCATGCTGTGACATCGTCAACCGTCATGGCTGTGACATCGTCAGGCGTCATGGCTGTGACGTCATCAGGCGTCATGGCTGTGACGTCATCAGGCGTCATGGCTGTGACGTCATCAAGCGTCATGGCTGTGACGTCATCAAGCGTCATGGCTGTGACATCATCAGGCGTCATGGCAGTGACGTCATCAAGCGTCATGGCTGTGACGTCATCAGGCGTCATGGCTGTGACATCATCAGGCGTCATGGCTGTGACATCATCAGGCGTCATGGCTGTGACATCATCAAGCGTCATGGCTGTTACATCATCAGGCGTCATGGCTGTGACGTCATCAGGCATCATGGTTGTGACGTCATCAGGCGTCATGGCTGTGACGTCATCAAGCGTCATGGCAGTGACGTCATCAAGCGTCATGGCTGTGACATCATCAAGCATCATGGCTGTGACATCATCAGGCGTCATGGCTGTGACATCATCAAGCGTCATGGCTGTGACATCATCAAGCATCATGGCTGTGACATCATCAGGCGTCATGGCTGTGACGTCATCAAGCGTCATGGCTGTGACGTCATGTCTCTGACATCATCAAGCATCATGGTTGTGACGTCATCAGGCGTCATGGCTGTGACGTCATGACTGTGACATCATCAGGTGTCATGGCTGTGACATCATCAGGCGTCATGGCTGTGACGTCATCAAGTGTCATGGCTGTGACATCATCAGGCGTCATGGCAGTGACGTCATCAAGCGTCATGGCTGTGACGTCATCAGGCGTCATGGCTGTGACATCATCAGGCGTCATGGCTGTGACATCATCAAGCGTCATGGCTGTGACATCGTCAGGCGTCATGGCTGTGACGTCGTCAGGCGTCATGGCTGTGACGTCATCAGACGTCATGGCTGTGACGTCATCAGACGTCATGGCTGTGACGTCATCAGGCGTCATGGCTGTGACGTCATCAAGCGTCATGGCTGTGACATCATCAAGCATCATGCTGTGACATCGTCAACCGTCATGGCTGTGACATCGTCAGGCGTCATGGCTGTGACGTCATCAGGCGTCATGGCTGTGACGTCATCAGGCGTCATGGCTGTGACGTCATCAAGCGTCATGGCTGTGACGTCATCAGGCGTCATGGCTGTGACGTCATCAAGCGTCATGGCTGTGACATCATCAGGCGTCATGGCTGTGACGTCATCAAGCGTCATGGCTGTGACGTCATCAAGCGTCATGGCTGTGACATCATCAGGCGTCATGGCAGTGACGTCATCAAGCGTCATGGCTGTGACGTCATCAGGCGTCATGGCTGTGACATCATCAGGCGTCATGGCTGTGACATCAGGCGTCATGGCTGTGACATCATCAAGCGTCATGGCTGTTACATCATCAGGCGTCATGGCTGTGACGTCATCAGGCATCATGGTTGTGACGTCATCAGGCGTCATGGCTGTGACGTCATCAAGCGTCATGGCAGTGACGTCATCAAGCGTCATGGCTGTGACATCATCAAGCATCATGGCTGTGACATCATCAGGCGTCATGGCTGTGACATCATCAAGCGTCATGGCTGTGACATCATCAAGCATCATGGCTGTGACATCATCAGGCGTCATGGCTGTGACGTCATCAAGCGTCATGGCTGTGACGTCATGTCTCTGACATCATCAAGCATCATGGCAGTGACATCATCAAGCGTCATGGCTGTGACATCATCAAGCGTCATGGCTGTGACATCATCAGGCGTCATGGCTGTGACGTCATGTCTCTGACATCATCAAGCATCATGACAGTGACATCATCAAGCATCATGTCTGTGACATCATCAAGCATCATGGCTGTGACATCATCAAGCATCATGGCTGTGTCATGGTGGTTTGGTGTTCAGGTGCTGCCTGAGACAAAGTTCTCCACAGGTCTTCAGAGTGGATCCATGAAGAACAAGAGTGTACATTCCCAGTTTACAATGTTGTACAAAGTACAAAAGCAGTGAAGTTGTCACGTTGTGTAAATGGTCAATAAAAAGAGAATACAACAAATCCATTTCAACTTATATTCAATTGAATAGACTGCAAAGACAAGATATTTCATGTTCACACTGACAAACTTTGTTAGTTTTTGCAAATATTCGCTCATTTGGAATTTGATGCCTGCAACAGGTTTCAAAAAAGCTGGCACAAGTGGCAAAAAAGAGTGAGAAAGTTGAGGAATGCTCATCAAAGACTTATTTGGAACATCCCACAGGTGAACAGGCTAATTGGGAACAGGTGGGTGCCATGATTGGGTATAAAAACAAGAAATGCTCACAAACAAGGACGGGGGCGAGGGTCACCACTTTGTCAACAAATGCCTGAGCAAATTGTTTAAGAACAACATTTCTCAACAAGGAATTTAGGGATTTCACCATCTACGCTCCGTAATATCATCAAAAGGTTCAGACAATCTGGAGAAATCACTGCACGTAAGCCATGATATCACACACCTTGGATCCCTCAGGCGCTACTGCATCAATAAGCCACATCGGTGTGTAAAGGATATCACCACATGGGCTCAGAAACACTTCAGAAAACCACTGTCAGTAACTATACAATTGGTCGCTACATCTGTAAGTGCAAGTTAAAACTCTGCTATGCAAAGCCAAAGCCATTTATCAACAACACCCAGAAACGCTTGGCTGGGCCCGAGCTCATCTAAGATGGACTGATGCAAAGTGGAAAAGTGTTCTGTTGTTTGAGGAGTCCACATTTCAAATTTTTTTGGAAACTGTGGACCAAAGAGGAAAAGAACCATGGGGACTGTTCTAGGGTGAAAGTGTAAAAGGCAGCATGTGTGATGGTATGGGGGTGTATTAGTGGCCAAGACATGGGTAACTTACACATCTGTGAAGGCACCATTAATGCTGAAAGGTACATACAGCTTTTGGAGCAACATATGTTGCCATCCAAGCAACGTTATCATGGGACGCCCCTGCTTATTTCAGCAAGACAATGCCAAGCCACGTGTTACAACAGCGTGGCTTCATAGGAAGAGTGCGGGTACTAGACTGGCCTGCCTGTAGTCCAGACAGTGAAAATGTGTGAAAGCTAAAAACCTTTACTGAGTGTTGTTAAAAGGAAAGGCCATGCAACACACTGGTAAAAATGCCTTTTTTGCAATGTGTTGCTGCCATCTAAGTTGATGATTATTTAGTTTCTCAGTGTGAACATGAAATATCTTGTCTTTGCAGTCTATTCAATTGAATATAAGTTGAAAAGGATTTGTTGTATTCTCTTTTTATTTACCATTTACACAACCTGACAACTTCACTGCTTTTTGGGGGGGTTTTGTATTTCCAAAAGCATCCCATAATTGCATAATTGGTGTAGATGTTTACTTGGAGGTGATGGTCACATTGGCGCTGGAATGTTCTTCCAGGGTGATCTCACCCGGGGCGGACAACAGGACTTGTGACTCTGCAGGGGAGAGAGAGAGAGGGAAAGGTGAATCACGTGACTCTGCAGGGGAGAGCGAGAGAGGTGAATGACAGCGTCACGTGGTCACCTGACAGGTGGCTCAGCATCCACAACAGCAGCACCTGAGCGGGCAGGTGACCTCCGACCCGCCTGAGGATCGCCATGTCTGCGGGAAGAAAAGAGCGTGAAAAACATGAACTTTGCAGCTGGTCCCACTTTTACATCACAGCTATGATACGTCCAGCTTTGAAATGGACGACGACAAATGACGTCAAATGTTATAGCAGACTTTTCTTCGGTTGTAAACACAATGAAAGATGTATTATTCGGCAACAACACGTGTGTTCAATTCCAGGTGTTAGGAGTGATATTAGATGTTAGGAGTGTGACTTGAAGTGAGAAAAGAATGAACTCACCGCCTTGAAGATGCCGCGATTACTTCCTTAGTGACATACAGGTCACGTGACACGTGACACGTGACAGGCCGGAACTTTTTTTTTTTTTTTTTTTAAATGTTTTTGTTATTTTTGTATGCTATTAAAAACGAGCCTCAAAACAGTACATACAACGCAGGTAATATATTTACATCTGGAAAGTTGTATACTGCGCGGTGTTTTTTTTAATTTTTTTTAAATAAACCTTTATTTATAATATTCACCATTTACATACAAACAACGAAATAATAATGTAACCTATTTTTTATGGGCTTTCCTCTTGGTGATGTTAAGTTCCTGTTATACGCTGTCATACAGTATATGCCTTGAGCTCTTATTTTGAAGGCGCTATAGAGCGGAAGTGAGGTCACGTTGTTGAAGTGGAGCGAAGGTTTTTGAAAAGAAGGTAAATAAAGTGGTCCTCGTGTAAACTGGAGATTCCGTGTTTATTATTTTGTAGTTTCATACCGTATAGGCGACATATATAATCCCACCAATGTAACCGAGGGTTTATATATGTCGCCTATACGGTATGAAACTACAAAATAATAAACACGGAATCTCCAGTTTACACGAGGACCACTTTATTTACCTTCTTTTCAAAAACCTTCGCTCCACTTCAACAACGTGACCTCACTTCCGCTCTATAGCGCCTTCAAAATAAGAGCTCAAGGCATATACTGTATGACAGCGTATAACAGGAACTTAACATCACCAAGAGGAAAGCCCATAAAAATAGGTTACAATAATGAACAAAACAAGTACAGAAACAGTACAATATATATATATATATATATATATAAATAACAAAGTGTAAAGTCATAGGCTCACACACGTTCCGTAAATAATCCACATTTGGAACACAAGCATCCTATTTTTCACAGCTTTTTGCTTGTTAGAGGTAGAAATCGTTTTAAATTAAAGATGTAGTTCATTTTTAAAGGCACAAAAAACAGGTTATTGAGAAACTTACATTTATGAATATAAAACTAATGAGCTTGCAAAGGTCAAATTGCTTTTCAAATGTTTTTTTCGTACAGTGTAAATCCGAATAGCACATCTTTAAAACAAATTTGTCATGAATATTATCCAGAATGAAGACAAATGCCTGCGCGGTGTTCGAGGGGGGACATTTTATCTGTGGGACGTTTTCCGGTCTAGCTGTCTGACTTCCGGTGGCCGTTTTGTGACTTCCTTTCAGATGTTGTCTAACGTCTTTATTCCATGGCCAACATGTCATTAATAAAGACACTTCGATGGTTTACCTGGTAAGACTTGTGGAATCGTCTTAACGAGATTTTAACGTATCATTCGTGCTTTATTTGGTCTATTTAATCGTCACATTAGGTCACGTCACGTCAAAGTCAATGAAGCTGCATGTCTTCATATGTTGTGTGTGTGTGTGTGTGCTTTTTGACGTCATCCCTGCAAACTTTTAAATGTGTTGTGTGTGTGTGCAGTTTGACGTCATTCTTGCAAACATTTAAATATGTTGTGTGTGTGCAGTTTCATGTCATTCTTGCAAACATTTAAATATGTTGTAATGTGGGCAGTTTTGACGTCATCCCTGCAGACTTTTAAATAAGGCTGAAACGACACGTCGACGTCATCGGTTACGTAAATACGTCGACGCCGTTTTTGTGCGTCGGCGCGTCGCATATTTACGTCACACTACTTTACTGTCATGGCGGAGCGCAAAGCAGACGATGCGAGCGAGGGGGAAAAAGCACGCCAAAAGTCGTCAAAAGTGTGGGAGTATTTCAATAAACGGCCTAATAATGTTGTTGTATGCACACTGTGTCGAGCGGAAATGGCCTATCATAGCAGCACAACGGCTATGAACGAACATTTGAAAAGAAAACCCCCGACAGCGTTCTTGCCATCACCATCAACAAGTCAATCGCCCGCGTGCGTATACGTTGTCATTATTACACAAAAACATGAATGTGTCATTTGTATCTGCGTTGTAAATTCATAAACTAAAGCACCGTTTCGCTCTGAGAGGCGCATTTGGCGTGCCTGTTCAGTGTTTACAAAGACGCGCTCCTCTTTAACGCTGTGGAGAGGCGGCGGCGGCGAGCGAGCGGCGAGACGGGGCGCGCCGGGAGCGACGCCGCAATCGTGCCCAGGTGCGCGATCCGCGCAGTTGGAAGAGAAAAGACTTTTTGTAAAATTAAAAGATTGTAAACCTGGCAAAGCCGTCTGGCGTTCAGTCTGTCGGTCCTGAAAGAACCCCACGGCACAAGACGTGTCACAAACGCTAACGTTAATTAGTTGTGCAAATACCTTTTACAACATTAACAGTTACATATACTATGTACAAACCAACAATTAACTTTCACTTTAATCATACTATCATTGTTGTGTTATTAAGCAAAATAAGCAATACTTTTACTTTTGTTGAAATGTTTACACTGTACACTTTTTTGTATTGGATGTTTAGCTTTATTTTTGCACATTTTAGCAAATAAGCAATACTTTTACTTTTGTTGAAATGTTTACACTGTTACAGAATATTTCCGTTTTGCACTTTTTTGTATTGGATGTTTATCTTTATTTTTGCACATTTTAAAGCAAAATAAGCAATACTTTTACTTTTTAAATGCTTATACTATTCCAGAATATTAAGATTTGCACTGGATGTTTACTTTTATATTTGCACATTAAAAAGCAAATAAGCTACTTTTAATTTTGTTAAATGTTAAAAGTTTTAAATGTTTACATTGTTACAGAATATTTTGTCATGTTGTTGTCAATGTTGACTGAGTGGCCATACTTTTTTTTTTGTAAATAAAAGCCATGCCTTTTGAAAAAACTGGCCTACATTTATTTTTTTCCTCTTCATTTTAAATAAAATAAAAAAATCGGTAAAAGGAAAAATAATCTATAGATTAATCGAAAAAATAATCTATAGATTAACCGATTAATCGAAAAAATAATCTATAGATTAATTGATAGAAAAATAATCGTTAGCTGCAGCCCTACTTTTAAAAATGTTGTGTGTGTGCAGTTTGACGTCATTCTTGCAAACATTTAAAAATGTTGTGTGTGTGCAGTTTGATGTCATCCCTGCAAACATTTAATTATGTTGTGTGTGTGCAGTTTGAGGTCCCCCCTGCAAAGTGTTCCTCTGCGGCTAAACTCCAACAGAGCTTCAGTCGCCCGCTGCAACCGACACAAACATGAACATATGTACTCCGTGATGCTGGTGAGGACTGACGGCTCCACCATCAACGTCAGATACAAAGAACCCAGGCGCATCCTCACGGTGACTGACTACACTTTTGTCTCATGATCTTTGTGTGAACGTTGCAGAACTTTTCTAGTTTTCCGCAACAACGTTTACGGAAGCACGTTTCCACATCTAAAAAAATACCCACGTTAAATCATAAAAAGTCATTTATGAGGCAAAAAGTCGAAAAAACTATGAGATGAAGTAAAGTTAAGACGAATGAGTCACAATTAGGGCTGCGGCTAACGATTATTTTTCTATCGATTAATCTATAGATTATTTTTTTCGATTAATCGGTTAATCTATAGATTATTTTTTCGATTAATCTATAGATTATTTTTCCTTTTACCGATTTTTTTTTTAATTTAAAATGAAGAGGAAAAAATAAATGTAGGCCAGTTTTTTCAAAAGGCATGGCTTTTATTTACAAAAAAAAAAGTATGGCCACTCAGTCAACATTGACAACAACATGACAAAATATTCTGTAACAATGTAAACATTTAAAACTTTTAACATTTAACAAAATTAAAAGTAGCTTATTTGCTTTTTAATGTGCAAATATAAAAGTAAACATCCAGTGCAAATCTTAATATTCTGGAATAGTATAAGCATTTCAAAAGTAAAAGTATTGCTTATTTTGCTTTAAAATGTGCAAAAATAAAGATAAACATCCTATACAAAAAAGTGCAAAATGGAAATATTCTGTAACAAGTGTAAACATTTCAACAAAAGTAAAAGTATTGCTTATTTGCTAAAATGTGCAAAAATAAAGCTAAACATCCAATACAAAAAAGTGTACAGTGTAAACATTTCAACAAAAGTAAAAGTATTGCTTATTTTGCTTAATAACACAACAATGATAGTATGATTAAAGTGAAAGTTAATTGTTGGTTTGTACATAGTATATGTAACTGTTAATGTTGTAAAAGGTATTTGCACAACTAATTAACGTTAGCGTTTGTGACACGTCTTGTGCCGTGGGGTTCTTTCAGGACCGACAGACTGAACGCCAGACGGCTTTGCCAGGTTTACAATCTTTTAATTTTACACAAAGTCTTTTCTCTTCCAACTGCGCGGATCGCGCACCTGGGCACGATTGCGGCATCGCTCCCGGCGCGCCCCGCCTCGCCGCTCGCTGGCCGCCGCCGCCGCCTCTCCACAGCGTTAAAGAGGAGCGCGTCTTTGTAAACACTGAACAGGCACGCCAAACGCGCCTCTCCGAGCGAAGCTCTGCTTTAGTTTATGAATTTACAACGCAGATACAAATGACACATTCATGTTTTTGTGTAATAATGACAACGTATACGCACGCGGACGATTGACTTGTTGATGGTGATGGCAAGAACGCTGTCGGGGGTTTTCTTTTCAAATGTTCGTTCATAGCCGTTGTGCTGCTATGATAGGCCATTTCCGCTCGACACAGTGTGCATACAACAACATTATTAGGCCGTTTATTGAAATACTCCCACACTTTTGACGACTTTTGGCGTGCTTTTTTCCCCTCGCTCGCATCGTCTGCTTTGCGCTCCGCCATGACAGTAAAGTAGAGTGACGTAAATATGCGACGCGCCGACGCACAAAAACGGCGTCGACGTATTTACGTAACCGATGACGTCGACTACGTCGACGCGTCGTTTCAGCCTTAGTGTGCTCGGCACACAGGTCAAGTTAACTTTCAGTTTCAAAACCCGTCAAGGCGTTGCAACCTCGGTGGACAAAAGCAAGAGAGAGCATTTTAGAGATTGTTCTGACCGTTAGCAAGCTCAGCACTCTTGCACAGACCTGGTATTGCTATTGTTTGCACTTTCTCTGTTTTGTAGAATAAATTGCCTGGCAACAGCTTTAATCTGTTCTTACTTTCCCTTTGGAAGATGCCAGTGGATTTGTCCTCTTTGTCTGAGGAAGAACGTCGCCGTCGCCAGAAAAAGCGAGAAGTGAAGAAAGTGGTTGAAGAGACGACGATCCACTACGAGGACGACTTCCAGGCGGATAAATACAGACAGTTCTGGACGAAGAAATGAAAATGAAAGAAGAATCTTCATCTGTCAATATTTGTTTTTGTCTCATTCTTCCAAATGATTCAATATGGATGACATTGCTGTTTGGTTTGTCAGGATAATAAAACCAAATATTTCATTGTCAGATCTCCTTTTGGTCATGTTAATCACTCTTTGAGTATGGACATGTATGTAATGTGTCACGTTCAAACACTGAGGACATCTATTAAACAAGACAAAAGGCAAGGAATCAAACAGAGACAGAATTCAATTTGGACTCAATATTGAGGAGAGACATGGCCACTGCACTCTCTGTACAGTCCTGCACCACGCTCTGACCAAGAAGGTTTTCGTCTCCTCTTTTATTAGATATTCAATGTTCACGCACCAACACATGTCTCATTAGAAATAGGAAGTATGTAAAACAGTCATTGTTTTCGGTCTCATTGAAGTCCAAGAAGAGGATGTCTCGGGCTTGGGCTCTTCCTGGATCCAGCTGGGGCAGGTGTTGGAGGACAATGGATAACCCCTCCCGTCTCCTGACCACAGTTGCTTCAAAAGGGCAGCGGGTCGTAAATAGCGTTGACTTCAAAGAGAGTTCCTCTGGAAGTTGAGCAGATCCTGCCATCTGTCCGTGTTGAAATCACAGTGGCGTTTCACGAGCCTTCTTCCTCTTGTTAGGCCTCGAAAGACAGCATTCATCTTCTTATCAGGAACATAATGCAACACAACGTTTCTTTTGTGATAACTTACAAACAATTATTCCAACATAATGTGTCTATGTCATTTCTCAGAGGCCATTTAAGAACTAAATAGCATGTTATTTCATTTCATTTTTTGTATTTATCTCCTTCATTGATGTGCATTTTTGATCAATAGACAATGAAACTTTAGCAACAAAACACATATTTACACACCTCTGCTTGAGAAGGAACAGAATGAATAAAATCTTATATTTCCTGCCCCTTTCAACATAAGTAGTCTTACTTCATGGATAGTCCAGATTCACAAGCATACAAACCAAACAAATACATCCAAATGTCATGAAAACACAAGTGCAAAACTTCATGAAGTACAAACTTTATGTTACTCTTATATATGTTCCCCCACACTTTATGTTACTCTTATATGTGTTCCCCCACACTTTATGTTACTCTTATATGTGTTCCCCCACACTTTATGTTACTCTGATATGTGTTCCCCACACTTTATGTTACTCTTATATGTGTTCCCCCACACTTTATGTTACTCTTATATGTGTTCCCCCACACTTTATGTTACTCTTATGTGTCCCCCCACACTTTATGTTACTCTTATATGTGTTCCCCCACACTTTATGTTACTCTGATATGTGTTCCCCACACTTTATGTTACTCTTATATGTGTTCCCCCACACTTTATGTTACTCTTATATGTGTTCCCCCACACTTTATGTTACTCTTATGTGTCCTCCCACACTTTATGTTACTCTTATATGTGTTCCCCCACACTTTATATTACTCTTATATGTGTTCCGCCACACTTTATGTTACTCTTATATGTGTTCCCCCACACTTTATGTTACCCTTATATGTGTCCCCCCACACTTTATGTTACTCTTATATGTGTTCCCCCACACTTTATGTTACTCTTATATGTGTTCCCCCACACTTTATGTTACTCTTATATGTGTTCCCCACACTTTATGTTACTCTTATATGTGTTCCCCCACACTTTATGTTACTCTTATATGTGTTCCCCCACACTTTATTTTACTCTTATATGTGTTCCCCCAAACTTTATGTTACTCTTATATGTGTTCCCCCACCACTTTATGTTACTCTTATATGTGTCCCCCCACACTTTATGTTACTCTTATATGTGTTCCCCCACACTTTGTTACTCTTATATGTGTCTCCCCACACTTTATGTTACTCTTACATGTGTTCCCCCACACTTTATGTTACTCTTATATGTGTTCCCCCCACACTTTATGTTACTCTTATATGTGTTCCCCCCACACTTTATGTTACTCTTATATGTGTTCCCCCACACTTTATGTTACTCTTATATGTGTTCCACCACACTTTATGTTACTCTTATATGTGTTCCCCACACTTTATTTTACTCTTATATGTGTTCCCCCACACTTTGTTACTCTTATATATGTTCCCCCACACTTTATGTTACTCTTATATGTGTTCCACCACACTTTGTTACTCTTATATGTGTTCCCCCACACTTTATGTACTCTTATATGTGTTCCCCCACACTTTATGTTACTCTTATATGTGTTCCCCCACACTTTATGTACTCTTATATGTGTTCCCCCACACTTTATGTTACTCTTATATGTGTTCCCCACACTTTATTTTACTCTTATATGTGTTCCCCCACACTTTGTTACTCTTATATATGTTCCCCCACACTTTATGTTACTCTTATATGTGTTCCCCCATACTTTATGTTACTCTTATATGTGTTCCACCCCACTTTGTTACTCTTATATGTGTTCCCCCCACACTTTATGTTACTCTTATATGTGTTCCCCCCACACTTTATGTTACTCTTATATGTGTTCCCCCACACTTTATGTTACTCTTATATGTGTTCCACCACACTTTATGTTACTCTTATATGTGTTCCCCCACACTTTATTATACTCTTATTTGTGTTCCCCCACACTTTATGTTACTCTTATATGTGTCCCCCCACACTTTATGTTACTCTTATATGTGTTCCCCCACACTTTATGTTACTCTTATATGTGTCCCCCACACTTTGTTACTCTTATATGTGTTCCCCCACACTTTATGTTACTCTTATATGTGTTCCCCCACACTTTATGTTACTCTTATATGTGTTCCCCCACACTTTATGTTTCCTCTTGTTTACTCGTCAAATTGATTGATATAATTCTGGTAACAAAACCAAGTCTTTCTATACAACCATATGAAATATTTGAGCTCTACACTCCCGTCCGGTAGGTGGCAGTAACGCAACCTACTGTGACGTTCTAAGCCAACGCTTGTTCTCGCGAGAATTCGTGTCGCGGCGAGATTGCCCTTGCTAAATCGGACATGGGCTACTGGGACTCTCCGGAGGGGACAAACTGTGTGGAGAAAACATGGATAACAACAAAGATGGCCACGGCTTTGGGTGAATATTCAACCATTTTCATAAAATCCTCGAAAAGCTCAGCGCTGATGAAAGGGCGTCGTGATCTTGTAGCTAATGCTAACGCTCTGAGCTAGCCGCTTAGCTCATTGCCACAATGACAACAAATGGTCTTCATTGTATATAACAACATTTTGACGGCTTTATTTCAATTAAATCTTACTATGTGTGTCATTAAGTGAAAAACATAAGTCATGATGTTTTTAAAACTTTTTTTTTATTTTTATTTTTTAGCTGCAAACAACAACAAGCCCATTACAACCAGTGGTGTTCAAAGTAAGGCGCCGGGGGCCAAGTCGGCACACTTTTTATTGGCCCTCGGCATATTATAAAAAGGTAAAAATAATTCAACAAGTTTAAGATATTACATTTAGATTTATTAGTCCCCGCTGGGGAAATTCATTTTCACTGCAGTACATTTAAACAATAGACGTTACACATCACGAAGAAAATAAGAAAAAGACATCATACATGACCAACACAATTTACAGGCTTGTCAGACAGGTCTGCGCTCGCTTCGCGTTTGGTGAAGAAGCCAGGTTAGTGTAAACAAAACAATGCAAATTAGCGTGCGTTACTGAATGAGATACCCAGATTGTACTTGAAAATAAAGAATGTGCTATTTACAATGTTAACTATGAACGATAAAACACTGAATATTGAAAATGTATGACCGTCACACCCCCTCTCCATCCACATGCATACCTGCCAACTACTCCGGTTTTCCTGTAATTAGTACGGTTTTCATCAACCTATTCCGGGTTACGGTTGCAGTGATAAAAAATACGGTTTTTCATTAATTAATTATTATTATTTTTTTAAAGTTTTATTCACGAAATCGCGTAACAACAATCACAATCGACACTGCTTCCCGTAACTTCCTATCGAGCCATTCTGAATGCCATGCGCGAGGCTATTTATAGCACCGCTGCCAAGCACGAGGCACCAGTTGCCATTGTTTCCAAACGAGCGAACGATCATGGAATCAGCCGGAGAAAAATCGCAAACGAGTCTTAAACCGAAAAGAAAACTGCAGTCATTCCGTGAAGAATATTCAAAAGCCTATCCGGGAATAATTATCCGTTCCAAAAAGGGTGAAAACTACGCGAATTGCACCTTGTGCAGACAAGATTTTTCGATCGGACACGGAGGAATTAGCGATGTAAAAGACCACGTTGGGACAAAAGAACACAAGTCTAATGCCGTTGCTAGCGATACAAGTGGAAAACTTTCAACGTTTTTCGGATTTTAGCCACAAAAAGGTAATGACACCAATGTTATCTATTGGAATTGTTTAGTACTGTTATACTGTTAAAAGTGTTTATACTATTTATGCTTTCAAGTCCAAGTTGAAGAAATCTTGTTAAATTTTGACAGCATAACTACCAAAATACAGAAGTATGTCCTTAATATTTTTGCAGTGCTATTTCTGTTGAAAAGTTCAAATGATTACATTAGAGATGTGATGTGCCACTTTTCAAGTGTCTGATGGCTTCAATTAATTTTCATTAATTTTTCATATTTTGAATTCTTTTGAAAGGCTTACAAAAAAACGACATTTGAATTGTAATTCCATGCTATTGACAGGACTATTAATTTTAATGAAGTTAGCTTACCATGTTTACAGTATGATAATTGTGATAGAAATGTGAATTTTAGGCACAGAATATTTTTTACAATTGAACAAGGCAGTAGATTATACAAGCTTGGACAGAAAGTTAATAATGACACCATTTTTTTTTTTTAATGGAATTGTTTAGTACTGTTTTACCATTTGTTTACTGTAAAAAGTGTTTATACTTTCAATGAACAAATTGAAGTCTTGTGAAAGGTTGACAGGATAACTGGCATTAACTGTCAAAATAATTTCAAACTATTGAAGTTAGCTTACAGAATAAACATGCCAATCAACCCATATGATTTTTGCTGTAATATTTTTGTTTTGAAAAGTCACTGTGACTGATAGAAAAGTGATGGTTTTAGCAACATTTTAACCTGTCTGAATGCTAATAATCATTTTGCGTCGGGGGGCGAAGCCTGAACCCCCCACCAGGACTTTGTCCTGGACCTACCGGGGCCTGCGGCCCCTGGACCCTGGCTACTAGGTTTTTCTGATTTCAAAAGTTGGCAGGTATGCAATAGACGTTACACATCACGAAGAAAATAAGAAAAAGACATCATACATGACCAACACAATTTACAGGCTTGTCAGACAGGTCGGCCGGGCCTGCTGTTTAGGGCAAGTCTGCGCTCGCTTCACATTTGGTGAAGAAGCCAGGTTAGTGTAAACAAAACAATGCAAAATAGCGTGCGTTACTGAATGAGATACCCAGATTGTACTTGAAAATAAAGAATGTGCTATTTACAATGTTAACTATGAACGATAAAACACTGAATATTGAAAATGTATGACCGTCACACCCCCTCTCCATCCACATGTCAACAAAAATACAAGAAACACAGCGAAATATGAACTTTAAGGGTAAAAAAAACCCCACCTACAATCTGATGTATGTGAAATATCAGTAAGCTTTAGAACTTTGTTGTAAAAATCTCCTTCCGCGTCTGTCCCTGACACCCACATTTCAGGCTCTGGAAACACTCTGTGGAAACGCTCCCCACCCACATTATTCCACCGCTGCAGGCTTAGCTGTGTTGATGTTTTGTGTTGTCAGGCCTGGTGGGTACGGCGTACCACATGGTGGCTTACGAGCCTGAAACGGCAATGGAGGGTCTACAACGGGCAGGCAACAACACTGTCACAATGGGTAAGTTACCATGGATACGTCCTCTGGTGGTCACGTAACGTCTAAACGCACTCATTGAGGATGTCGTCGTTTCCAGCCACGATGGGCGCCATCTTCGGCATGGTAACGTGTCTCACTGCGCAGGCTCGCGAGTCTCCGGACGACCCGGTGAACTACTTTGTAGGGGGCTGCGCTTCTGGAATCTTCCTGGGAGCTAAGAGTAAGTAGCAGCAAAATGAGTTTTGTTTGCTTGTCAAGTGGACTAGTGACTTTGCCCCAGGCCAAGCAAAATTTTATTTGGAGGAAACCCCCCTGATCAAAAAAATTCCACACTTTTACTGTAAATTTCGGAATATAAACCGCTACTTTTATCCCCAGGCTTTGAACCCTGCGGTTTACAAAACAGTGTGGCTATCTTTTTGATTTTTTGCTAGTGGCCATAATGATTTGTGTTCAATAGAACCCAAGCAGACACTAAAATGGTATGTTGTCGTTTGTGCTATGGCGCCATCATTTGGACGTGTTCGCTCAATGCAGATGTTAAAAGTTGAAAATGTAAAACCTTCCAAAGAATTTTTGATTCTTCATTCGTCACTCCAAAGCAATGTGTGCAATTTTTTTTACAATATAACTAAAACAGTTCATACTTATGAGATAGGTAGAAAATGGATGGATGGGGAAACCGTCCCATGTACGATGTCTGTGGGCGTGATTTCATGCATAATTTGTACGTGCTATCGTAATGTCCTCAAGCTAGCGTTCTTAGCATTAGCAAATATGCTAACACGTTTACAAGTGTCTCTGTTAGTATTAACTTAGTGGCATTATTTTTGTATTGTTTCACAAATTCCTCCATAAATTCACCAAAACGTCTCCGTGGACTTAATGAGTCTGGTTAGCTGATTGGAGAGCTAGCTTTCGCAGCTAGTGAGTTCATGATGATGACTTTTGCTTTGTTTGATCAGCCGTTTTACTGCCGAGTATACACCGTTTGTAAACATTTAATTAAGGTATGTAATTGTTGTTTCTGTGTAATTAACTAATTCCATCCATCCATTTTCTACCGCTTATTCCCTTCGGGGTCGCGGGGGACGCTGGAGCCTATCTCAGCTACAATCGGGCGGAAGGCGGGGTACATCCTGGACAAGTCGCCACCTCATCGCAGGGCCAACACAGATAGACAGACAACATTCACACTCACATTCACACACTAAGGACCATTTAGTGTTGCCAATCAACCTATCCCCAGGTGCATGTCTTTGGAGGTGGGGGGGGCCTATCCCCAGGTGCATGTCTTTAGAGGTGGGAGGGGCCTATCCCCAGGTGCATGTCTTTGGAGGTGGGAAGAAGCCGGAGTACCCGGAGGGAATCCACGCAGTCACGGGAAGAACATGCAAACTCCACACAGAAAGATTCTGATTTGAACTCACAACTACTCAGGACCTTTGTATTGTGAGGCAGACGCACTAACCCAGTGGTTCTCAAACTTTTTTTGTCATCCCCCACTTTGGACAAGGGGGAGTTTTCAAGCCCCACCTGCCCCCATCACCCCAACAGAGCGCTAATGCCAAACTTTAACATTTTCAAATTTATTGAACATCAAGTTGTATACATTCAAACTCAATAACATAAAATAACATCAAGTTCAATAATAAATAAAATAACTGTGCAGTTGTGGTATAACTTGCATCAAGTTCAATAATAAATAAAATAACTTCTATCAAGTTCAATAATAAATAAAACAAAAGTGTTATAACTTGCATCAAGTTCAATAATAAATCAAAAAAAGTGTTATAACTTGCATCAAGTTCAATAATAAATCAAAAAAAGTGTTATAACTTGCATCAAGTTCAATAATAAATCAAAAAAAGTGTTATAACTTGCATCACGTTCAATAATAAATCAAAAAAAGTGTTATAACTTGCATCAAGTTCAATAATAAATCAAATAACTTGCATCAAGTTCAATAATAAATCAAAAAAAGTGTTAACTTGCATCACGTTCAATAATAAATCAAAAAAGTGTTATAACTTGCATCAAGTTCAATAATAAATCAAATAACTTGCATCAAGTTCAATAATAAATCAAAAAAAGTGTTATAACTCGCATCAAGTTCAATAATAAATCAAACAAAAGTGTTATAACTTGCATCAAGTTCAATAATAAATCAAAAAAAGTGTTATGACTTGCATCAAGTTCAATAATAAATCAAAAAAAGTGTTATAACTTGCATCAAGTTCAATAATAAATAAAAAAAAGTGTTATAACTTGCATCAAGTTCAATAATAAATTAAAAAAAGTGTTATAACTTGCATCAAGTTCAATAATAAATCAAATAACTTGCATCAAGTTCAATAATAAATAAAATAAAAGTGCCACTTTGCAATCTTTGCAAAAAAAAAAAGGAGGAGCTATGCATTTGGCAAGACAGGGCAAGTGACAGCACTTTCCCCCAGGAGAGCCACCTTGCTTCACTGTGAAATAGCACTGCTGTATGATCAGCTCCCATTTCCTCACACAGTGCAGAGAACAGTCGCACTTTCAGTGGTCGTGTTTTGATCAAATTTACCGCGCTCACAACATCTGTTAAAACCTCATTGAGTTCGGGGCTGAGCTGTTTCCCGGTGAATGACAGTGTGTGCCCGTCAGATTTTTGTTTCTCTGCAGGCGCTGGCTCTGGCTCGACGACCTTTGAGGTGCGAGTCACAAATGTATATATTTGTGTAATTGTGGTCCACACATTAGCCTGCTACCCATCCGCGCGAAAGTTTGTTCCGCTTAGCCCCGCCCCCATTAGTTACTGTTGCTATGTCTGTCAAACTTTCGCTCCTACCGAGAAATTTAAAGCCTACAGTAAAAATAAGTACCGGTAATTTCCATTTATTTATATAGCGGATTTCACAGACAGAATCACAAAGTGATTTACAGTGTGTATAGAAAATGAAAGCATAGTAAAAAAAAAATATCTAAGAATATAATAATAAAAAAAATGTTTTAAAGTGAAATTTCCTCCCGTTCCTCGCGCCCCACCTGTCATGTCTCTATTCCCCACCAGTGGGGCGCGCCCCACACTTTGAGAAACGCTGCACTAACCCCTCTTCCACCGTGCTGCCATTAACTCATTCCACAACTCATATATCTGAGGCTTATAATCCAGTGTGGCGAATATATGAGAATGTTTTTTTCCTTTTAAAATTTAGTGGGTGCGCTCTATAGTCCGGAAAATACTGTGCTTTTTTTAATCAAACAAATTAATGGGGGGGGGGAACCTTTTACTGGCGCTTCTTCACTCAAAACGGGTGTTCACAGTGACATCATGACCACACCCCTGAGCACACCGTGTCTCATTAAGTTACATCCTGTTTAATTAGCTCCTTTGCAAATGCATCTTGATAGCATAAATAATTGTGTGTAATATATATATGTGTGTGTGTGTGTGTGTGTGTGTGTGTGTGTGTGTGTGTGTGTGTGTGTGTGCAGCCCACAATGCCGCGACTGGCACGATGGCGTGTTTGGCTCTGGGAACGCTGGGCTACTTTTCCAAAGCGGCCAAAAAGGAAAACTGGGCTATTCTCAGTTCCCCCAAATTTTGAAGAAATTGTGCACATGTAACTTGATGTTGTGAATAAAGAGTCTGATTTAATAAAGTTCTTTATGAGAAAGAAATCTGCTCGCGTGACGCTTCTTGCAAATTTGCGCCGACGACTCGACGCTCCTGGCGTGTGCTGCCCTCGGACAGGGTAAGTAGCAGGAAGTGATGTCATCACTGTTCAACACTTGCCTGCTGACTTGACTACACAATGACTAATTATTAATCTCGCACGCACAAGACGGCATCGGCTGTGACTACCCTCGCTCGGACTGGAAGAACTGGAACAACATGTCTACTACGCTTCCCCAAGGTCTGTGGAAGTTCTCTTTTTTTGGGGTGGGGGGGAAGGTGTTGCGATGAGGACCTTAAAAGAGGACCGTCGGTTCTGCTTGAGTTTGAGCTTTGTGGTCTCAGCTGAACTAAGCTTCATTCTTGGCTTGAGAGGGTGATGATGTTCAATGTCACATTGGACCATGCATGCATGTCTGAAGAACATCTCAGGGATGTTTCATGGCAAGTGGCAGTTGAAACTTTTGCATCCCTGTGTTGTGTATTCTTAGTCTGTCCTGTAAAATGACTTTTAAAGTGTTTTATTTACAACATAAAAATGAACCTTTCACCGGCCTTTAAAACACACTCCGCCATGATAATGGTTTATGACCTATTGATTGGTGGTTATCCTCGTTGGGAAACACAGTCCAAGCTGCCTGCTTATCTTTTCTTCTCATATCAGATAGCGGTACACTAAAGAACATCCCATGTCCTTTATTATATTATGCCCTCCATTATGCCCACAATAGTCCAAACATATTTTGATGGAGACAAAATCAACTTCTCCCAAGTGGTGCTCAAGCACCTGCTCTTTTGCCCTGCATGGAACTCTCCTCCCCTTGGAGGAGAGTTCCATTTGATTAGCAACTTATAAAATCCAACCCTAGTAATATTTGTTTAATTTTACATTTATTTGTCACATGGGACAATCACATACCTGCCAACTACTCCGGTTTTCCCGTAATTAGTACGGTTTTCATCAACCTATTCCGGGTTACGGTTGCAGTGATAAAAAATACGGTTTTTCATTAATTAAAAGAATTTTTTTTTTTTTAAGTTTTATTCACGAAATCGCGTAACAACAATGACAATCGACACTGCTTCCCGTAACTTCCTATCGAGCCATTCCGAATGCCATGCGCGAGGCTATTTATAGCACCGCTGCCAAGCACGAGGCACCAGTTGCCATTGTTTCCAAACGAGCGAACGATCATGGAATCAGCCGGAGAAAAATGGCAAACGAGTCTTAAACCGAAAAGAAAACTGCAGTCATTCCGTGAAGAATATTCAAAAGCCTATCCGGGAATAATTATCCGTTCCAAAAAGGGTGAAAACTATGCGAATTGCACCTTGTGCAGACAAGATTTTTCGATCGGACACGGAGGAATTAGCGATGTAAAAGACCACGTTGGGACAAAAAAACACAAGTCTAATGCCGTTGCTAGCGATACAAGTGGAAAACTGTCAACGTTTTTCGGATTTTAGCCACAAAAAGGTAATGACACCAATGTTATCTATTGGAATTGTTTAGTACTGTTATACTGTTAAAAGTGTTTATACTATTTATGCTTTCAAGTCCAAGTTGAAGAAATCTTGTTAAATGTTGACAGCATAACTACCAAAATACAGAAGTATGTCCTTAATATATTTGCAGTGCTATTTCTGTTGAAAAGTTCAAATGATTACATTAGAGATGTGATGTGCCACTTTTCAAGTGTCTGATGGCTTAAATTAATTTTCATTAATTTTTCATATTTTGAATTCTTTTGAAAGGCTTACAAAAAAACTACATTTGAATTGTAATTCCATGCTATTGACAGGACTATTAATTTTAATGAAGTTAGCTTACCATGTTTACAGTATGATAATTGTGATAGAAATGTGAATTTTAGGCACAGAATATTTTTTACAATTGAACAAGGCAGTAGATTATACAAGCTTGGACAGAAAGTTAATAATGACACCAATTGTTTTTTAATGGAATTGTTTAGTACTGTTTTACCATTTGTTTACTGTAAAAAGTGTTTATACTTTCAATTAACAAATTGAAGTCTTGTGAAAGGTTGACAGGATAACTGGCATTAACTGTCAAAATAATTTCAAACTATTGAAGTTAGCTTACAGAATAAACATGTCAATCAACCCATATGATTTTTGCTGTAATATTTTTGTTTTGAAAAGTCACTGTGACTGATAGAAAAGTGATGGTTTTAGCAATCAACATTGATGAACATACAGTACAGGCCAAAAGTTTGGACACACCTTCTAATTTCAATGCGTTTTATTTTTTTTCATGACCATTCACCTTGTAGATTGTCACTGAATGCATCAAAACTATGACACTTGTGAAGTGAAAACCATTTCAGGTGACTACCTCTTGAAGCTCATGGAGAGAATGCAACAGTGACGTGCGGTGAGGTTGATGACTGGTGAGGCACTGACTTCATCACAGTCAGATTTATAAACATATGAACCCTAAAGAGTATCTTATTCACCATTTGATTGGCAGCAGTTAACGGGTTATGTTTAAAAGCTCATACCAGCATTCTTCCCTGCTTGGCACTCAGCATCAAGGCTTGGAATTGGGGGTTAAATCACCAAAAATGATTCCCGGGCGCGGCGCCGCTGCTGCCCACTGCTCCCCTCACCTCCCAGGGGGTGAACAAGGGGATGGGTCAAATGCAGAGGACAAATTTCATTACACCTAGTGTGTGTGTGACAATCATTGCTACTTTAACTTAACTTTAACTTTACACATACAAACTGTAGCACACAAAAAAGCACATTTAATAAAAAAAAACGTTATTATGGTCTTACCTTTACTTATAAATGAAGTCCACAACTAAAGCCCTCACTTAAACTTTCCACGTGCAAGATTGAATCTATTTAAAAAAGTGTAACCGAGGGTTTATAAATGTGGCCTATACTGTATGAAACTACAAAATAACAAACACGGAGGCTCCAGTTTACACGAGGACCACTTTATTTACCTTCTTTCAAAAACCTCCGCTCCACTCCATGTCATCACTTCCGCTCTTAGCGCCTTCAAAATAAGAGTTCAAGGCATATACTGTATAACAGCGCATAACAGGAACTTAACATCTCAAAGAGAAAAGCCCATAAAATAGGTTACAAAAGTTATTTAATAAGAAGCCAAAAAGTGCAAAAACAATAATGTTCGTGTTGGAGGAGTTGTGAATTAGATACACCTGCAGTCTGCAGGTGTACCTAATGTTGTGGCCCTGCAGTCATTCACAACTCCTCCAACACGAACATAATTGTTTTTGCACTTTTTGGCTTCTTATGAAATAACTTTTTTAAATAGATTCAATCTTGCACGTGGAAAGTTTAAGTGTGGGCTTTAGTTGATATAACAATTCTACGGCGGGGGTGCAGGAGGCGGGATTACTGGAGCCTCAGCCAGTGCGTCTTTTGCAGCCGTTTTATGATCGCTAAGCACAAGAAATACGTTACACACATACAGTTGTTGACAAAATACACTGTACATTATATACCTCAGCTAACTAAACTATGGAAATGTATAATATAGTTCATATAGCAATACAGTCTCACTGCACAGCAGGCCAGCAGTTAGCCGAGTCCGGAATCCATGTTGAGGCACTGAGTGACGTGCCTCAACTGGTTGCTGTTCACCGCACCGTCTCTTCTCAGTATTTGAATGGGAAATGTGAAAATTCAGCGATTTTGAATAAAAATAATCTAAAACTGGTGAAGTTAAATGGAAAATAACTTTATAGTATAATCACTGGCTACATATAACAATTTTATTTATTTATTTATTTTTTACATTTTTTTTCTTTCCATGATGGCAGGTGAGGCCCCGCCTCACCTGCCTCTAGTGACTGCACGTCACTGATATATACATATGTGTATATATATATATACATATGTATATATATATACATAGGTGTATATATATATATATATATATATACATACATATGTATGTATATATATACATATGTATATATATATTATAAACATACATATATATATACATACCTATGTATGTATGTGTATATATATATATATATATATATACATACATACGGTATATATATATATATGTATGTGTATATATATATGTATGAATATATATATATATATGTATGTATGTATGTGTATATATATATATATGTATGTGTATATATATATATATATATATATATATATATATATATATATATATATATATATATACATATGTATGTATATATTATAAACATATATATATATATACATACATATGTATGTATATATTATAAACATATATATATATATATATGTTTATATATATATACATATCAGCCGGGCATTGTTTTCTTGAAACAAATACATGTGTCTAAATATGGCCGAGGACATGCATTATTGTGGGTTTCCTGGACGTCATCTTCATCACGAAAGGAAAAATCTAATCCACCCATCCATCCATTTTCTACCGCTTATTCCCTTCGGGGTCGCGGGGGGCGCTGGAGCCTATCTCAGCTACAATCGGGCGGAAGGCGGGGTACACCCTGGACAAGTCGCCACCTCATTGCAGGGCCAACACAGATAGACAGACAACATTCACACACTAGGGACCATTTAGTGTTGCCAATCAACCTATCCCCAGGTGCATGTCTTTGGAGGTGGGAGGAAGCCGGAGTGCCCGGAGGGAACCCACGCAGTCACGGGGAGAACATGCAAACTCCACACAGAAAGATCCCGAGCCTGGGATTGAACCCCAGACTACTCAGAACCTTCGTATTGTGAGGCAGACGCACTAACCCCTCTTCCACCGTGCTCCATTTGCCATTTTCAAGCATGTTTTTTAGAGTGGTCAGCTTGAAGCGTCCCTCTGTCTCCGACTCCATCGTCGTCATGTGACATGAGTGCGCGTCCGTTATGATTTTACTTCCTGGTTTTAATGACCCGCCTTATCTTGCCTCTGATTGGCCGGCCTGTAATGTTTCGCCCTAACCTCCGCCAATTGTGACTCATCATACCAACACCAACCTCATGGATGTTCTCATTCATCCAGGTCATTGGATTGTCTCTCTTTTTTTTGTTTGTGCTTTTTCTCTCTTTGTAGCTTGTAGCTTTGATGTAAGCGGTATAGCTCGGTTGGTAGAGTGGCCGTGCCAGCAACTTGAGGGTTGCAGGTTCGATCCCCGCTTCCGCCATCCTAGTCACTGCCGTTGTGTCCTTGGGCGAGACACTTTACCCACCTGCTCCCAGTGCCACCCACACTGGTTTAAATGGAACTTAGATATTGGGTTTCACTATGTAAAGCGCTTTGAGTCACTAGAGAAAAAGCGCTATATAAATATACTTCACTACTTCACTAAGCTATGTGGTTCTAAAAATAGCTAAGCTACAGGATTCACTACTCGTTCAAAAAGTAGTGAAGCTACCGCCAAGCTGCTGGTAAATGTAGTTAAGCTCCATAGCTCCGCTACAGTTGCTTGTTACTAGTACCCATCACTGAGTACATCATTACTTTTCCTATGTAAGCATAGACATTTTGGCATATTTAAATATTGGAACAATTCTTGAGCCACACCTTCAAATTGCCTTTAAAACTTGCACAACTGGAATGTTCCCTGACAGAGAGAGGTGTACTTTCTTTAGAAATATCACATTTTGTCCAAAAGAGGTAGCTCACAGTTCCCTCTAGCAGTGGTTCCAGTTGGGTTATTGGAGGAGTGAAAGGGGGCCACAAAAAGCCGAGGGGGCCAGTATAGAACTTTGTGGAATGCCATTCTTGGTTGTTTGGGAAAAATATGACACGTCTTGTCGCAGCCAGCAGCTCCGCCGTCCCCACGGCAACGTCTCCCAGTCTAATTGGCTTGGAGGCTGCGGACATAGCCGTGGTGGTGATCTACCTACTTCTGGTCATGGCCGTCGCTATCTGGGTGAGTCAACCAAATGTCTTGGATCATCTCATGTCGCCAGATCGGGAGGATGGTGACCCCCACGATGTCCTTCTTTTTGTCTTCAGGCATCAGTGAGGGCCAACGGCACCACGGTGGGGGGTTACTTCCTGGCAGGGCGCTCCATGACCTGGTGGCCCGTAAGTCTGTGTTCAGATGTTCTTGTCTCCAAGAACGCGTCCACTACGATCCCGCAGGACGCCGTTGGACATGTCAATCGCTCATCAGTGTCCGACACTCTTTAGGTCGGAACCTCTCTGATGTCCAGTAACATCGGAAGCTCGTCGTTTATCATGCTAGGGGGGACGGCGGCGGCAGGAGGCATCGCTGTGTCTAGCTTTGAGTTGAACGTAAGGAAGTAGGCCTGGTCCTCCTTCTACAGTCACTCTTATAAATGTGTGTGAGTTGATTTTTGTGTGTGTGTGTAGGCGACATGCTCCGTGGTGGCTCTGGGATGGGTCTTCATCCCGGTCTACATTGCAGCCGGGGTGGTGACCTTGCCGGAATACCTGGCCAAGCGCTTTGGAGGACGCCGGATACAAATCTACATGTCGGTCCTCTCCCTGTTTCTCTACATCTTCACCAAAATATCTGTAGGACACACACACACACACACACACACACACACACACTGAAAGACTGTGTTAACATGTTGCAAATGCCGTGTGTTTGTGTGTCTCCCAGACTGAGCTCTTCTCAGGAGCGTTGTTCATCAAAGTTTCCCTCGGTTGGGATCTCTACTGGTCCACAGGAGTCTTGTTGTTGATCACTGCGGTGTACACTGTGGCAGGTACACACACACACACGCACACACACACACACACACACACACACACACACACACACACACACACACACACACACACACACACACACACACACACTTGTATTTGTTACCTTCTTGAGACCTGAGAAAAATGCCTCCCTCTTTAGGACCAGCCTTTCTAGATATATAAAGAAGTGTATTTACAACATTAATAATATATACATACTATGCACGTATAAAAAAGCTTGTTGTGAAAAATGAGTTGGAATTTCACAAGAAAAACTTAGAATTTTGGCAGTATTATAATAAAAGTTGTAATTTTACTCAACGCCAGTCAAAATTTTACAAGAAAAACTGAATATTTGTGCAATATTATGATAAAAGTGGAATTTTACTCAGTAAAAGTCACAATTTTACAAGAAAAGCTTAACATTTTGGCAATTTTATGAAAAGAGTCGTAATTTTACTGGACAAAAGTCACAATTTTATAAGAAAACCTTAAACTTTTGGCAATATTTGAACAATAATCGGAATTTCACTAATTTTACTCCAAAAATGTCACCATTTTACAAGAAAATTGGCAATATTGTGATAAAAGTCTGATTTTTTTTAATGGCAATTTTGCATTGAAAAGTAATTATTTTACATTAAAAAGTATTAATTTTTTTAGAAAATATTGCAATATTACAGAAACAGAAAAAATTGGAAATTGTAGAAAAAAAAAGTCGACACATTGTGAGAAAAAGACTGCTTTTAGTTAATTGATTTTTATTTTTTTGTTTGTAATTGGTTTTTAATCTTCATTATTTACTTCAAGTTATTACAGGATGTCTCTATATACATACTTATTTGTTTTATTAATTTTGGCCAAAGGGGGCGCATTTCAAATTGTTACCCACAAATGTTATTTCATATGTTGACCAGAGGGGGGAGCACTTCAAATTTTTACACACACTTGTTATTTCATATGTTGACCAGAGGGGTAACACTTCAATTTTTTACACACACTTGTTTCATATGTTGACCAGAGGGGGAGCACTTCAAATGTTTACACGCACTTGTTATTTCATATGTTGACCAGAGGGGGAGCACTTCAAATGTTTACACACACTTGTTATTTCATATGTTGACCAGAGGGGGAACACTTCACACACACACACACACACACACACATTCTTGTATTTCTTACCTTTTTGAGACCTCCAAAAAATGCCTCCCTCTTTAGGACCACCCTTTTTAGATATATAAAGATGTGTATTTACAACATTAATAATATATACATACTATGCAAATAATTTAAAAAAAGCGTGTTGTGAAAAATGAGTTGGAATTTCACAAGAAAAAGGTCACAATTTCACAAGAAAAATGTTGGCAGTATTATAATAGAAGTCGTCATTTTACTCAACGCAAGTCAAAATTTTACAAGAAAAACTGAACTTTTGTCCAATATTATGATACAAGTTGGAATTTTACTCAATAACAGTCGCAATTTTATGAAAAGAGTCGTCATTTTACTCGACAAAAGTCACAATATTATAATAATAATCGGAATTTTACTTGGCAAAATTATGACAAAAGTTATCATTTTACTCAAGAAATGTCACTATTATACAAGAACAACAAAAACTATTGGCAATATTGTGATACAATTCTGAATTTTATTTGACAAATAATAAATGAATAAATGATAAATGGGTTATACTTGTATAGCGCTTTTCTACCTTCAAGGTACTCAAAGCGCTTTGACAGTATTTCCACATTCACCCATTCACACACACATTCACACACTGATGGCGGGAGCTGCCATGCAAGGCGCTAACCAGCAGCCATTTTGCATTAAAAGTAATAATTTTACAAGAAAATATTGCAATATTAGAGAAACAGAAATTGTTCCTAATTTTATAAGAAAAAAGTTGACACATTGTGAGAAAAAGACTGCTTTTAGTTCATTTATATATATATATATATATTTTTTGTGTGTAATTGTTTTTTAATCTTCATTATTTACTTCAAGTTATTACAGTATGTCTCTATATACATATTTTTTATTTATTTTTTAATACATTTTGGCTAAATGTGGTGCATTTCAATTTCTTACACACTTGTTATTTCATATGTTGGCCAGAAAAATCCCTCCTTTTTGGGACCCTCATTTTGATGGATTTGACCAAATGAGACATTCTCTATTAGATGCAATGGTTTTCCGTATTGGGACCATGATTTTGGTCCTAACTTTTTCACCGGCCCTCATATGGAAGATACTTTTCCTTGTTGGTGTCTCAAGAAGGGTGGAAATACAAGAACACATACACACTAGACAGAATAAAATGGCCATTCATTCATCCATTTTCTACCGCTCATCCCTCTCAGAGTCACGGTGTGGGCTGGAGCCCAAATCGCCACCTCTTCGCAGGGCCAACAGACAGACAAACATTCACACTACACACTAGGGACAATTTAGCATGGCCAATCAACCTATCACCAGGTGCATGTCGTTACAGTTACTAATTACATATTCATTGTAAGGTGTTGCTGTAAATAAATAGAGGTACAGAACAAGACATTTCATAGCAGGCCATGAAATGATGTGACATTTTTTGTAAGAACGTGTATTATTTACTAATAAGAGACCAACACCTTTAAATGTGTATTAAATACGTTTACAGGACTGTACAAATAAAAAAAACCTGTTCTAAAATACACACCAATAAAATACTACATTTATTATATTTACACTTAACCGTCTCGCCTCTATAAGTACCAGTAGACTGGACAAACTAGTTCCCTCTAGGTTAAAGCTATTATCAGACATATCTGATGAAAAATTCTTACAAAGTATGCCAATAAATAGATATGATCAAAAATAGCATCAATCTCACAGAGATTCCCCGCGCCATTTTGAGAGGTAATGAGCTAACCAGACAACAACAAGAACCAGAATCTTATGTTTTTGAGCCCGAACACAAAGAGGATAAGCAATAAGTTTTAGAAACCGAGTGCTAAACGGATGGAGCTTTAGTGTAACACTATAGCAATAGCAGCATTGCTAAGTGCTAAACATACAATGATAAACCATCATAAAACAAACACTTACTGTAATATTTGTGTCATGACTAGGACTTTGACGTGGTTTGTTCTCCCGTGGTGCAAATGAGCATTTGGACCAGACATGGCGTGAAGGTGAAGACATTTTTTTTTATTTTACACTAACAAAAGGAACAAAAGGCGCGCTCAAGGCGGATGTACAAACTTGACTAATGAAAACAAAAGACTTGCACGGGGGCAAAAAACTATGAACAATTAAACAAAACACTAACTGTGGCATGAATCGAAACAAAACTTACTTGGCATGGACATGAAGTGCGCAGCGGAGGACAGAGTGTGACAGGGGGCATAAATGCGGGGTGAGGTCGTCAGGCCGAACAACAGAAAATGAATGAACTTAAATACTATGGACATGATTAGTGAAAGCAGGTGCGTGACTCAAAACGTGAAACAGGTGCGTGACGTGACAGGTGAAAACTAATGGTTGCTATGGTGACCAGACAAGGAAGTGAAAAGACAGAAACTAAACAAAACATGACTTAAAACAAAACATGATAATACAGACATGACAATTTGTTACTCTCGCTGGGACGCTCACAAAGTTCTGTTTAGATAAGGATTAAAAATTGCAATTGCAAGTGCTAAACATACAATGATAAACCATCGTAAAACAAACACTTACTGTAATATTTGTTACTCTCGCTGGGACGCTCATAAAGTTCTGTTTAGATAAGGATTAAAAATTGCGATTGCAAGTGCTAAACATACAATGATAAACCATCATAAAACAAACACTTTCTGTAATATTTGTTACTCTCGCTGGGACGCTCACAAAGTTCTGTTTAGATAAGGATTAAAAATTGCAATCCTCACAAAGGGTTAAAAAAGAAAAAGGTGCCGCAACAAGCATCTTTTTTCCATCTTGGGGATGACAAATTTGAGCAGTCTGTCGGTCCATGGCCACATTTGTCTGCTACCAGGTGAGAGATGCATGAATTATAATCTAGAATTGACTTTCAACAAGTTTGAGAGCAAGCAGAAGCAGCCGTCGTCAACAATATCAGCTAAAATAGTCCGTCTGCGTTAGGGCTTATAATAACAATATCACTCATATTTCGTTCATTTTCAGGTTCGGACATGTAAATGGAGTATTGTTGGTGCTTTCTGGATGTTTTTAGAGAGTATAATTTAGATGTTTTTAGATAGTATAATGAGTGTGATAGAGGACCCTCGATCTGTTGACTCAATTGTTAGCTATTTATTTACGGTTTCCAGTGCATAAAATAAGCCAAGCATACTGTATGTGTCTTGTCTCACATAAGGATTGTGAATAATGAACAGCACATCTGTTCCAGATTTTTGCTTTTTTTTTTCCAGTATGACTGATCTGATAATATGGTCAGAGTGCAGAAGCATTCCCATTGGGATGACATTCTCCGGAAATTCCCGAAAGTATTCGGAGGGGAATATTCAAAATGGCTGACTGAATTTGTGGCATCTTGTGATGTTTCGATGGTGTTTTCACATTCTTTGCAGATTGTAAATACAATTGGATATGGTTTAATGCAGTGGTCCCCAACCACCGGTCCGTGACGCATTTGCTACCGGGCCGCACAGAAACATTAATTGATAAACTAACACATTTTCTCCAACTTAACTTGTGTCTGTCCCACTAAACACAGCAATACGCTTGTTTATAGATGTATATTACAACTCCTGACAGGAAGTCACCATTTCTTATAATACATTATTGGACATTAATGAACATATACAATTTTAATGTGTCAGGTTGTAGCCAAAGGCTAATTTCCATCTGCAGGGTCCTTGTATATAGCTGGGGTTCTTAACCTGTTTGACCTCACCCACTCCAATATTAACACTGAATGAGTCATCTTACTCTTGATTTTGATCATATTCAATAAAACAAAAATATCTGACCTACCTTGTAAAATTATATAAAAGCATGAGTTAATAACAAAGATTTAATTATTAATTTAACAAATAAACCTTAGGCTTAGGTCAGACTGATTAGACAAAATACATTTACATACAATATACAGTATGTTATGCTAAAATAAATTAACTAAATTAATAATACATATGTTTTTTAACTAAACTGTCATAAAAATTAAAGTGCAAATGAAAATACCACTTTAGTCATAATTTTTGCGCTTAAGACATTTTCTCTATGACTTTCACTCTGGTTGTTTTATAACAGGGGTGCTCATTACGTCGATCGCGATCTACCGGTCGATCTCGGAGGGTGTGTCAGTCGATCACCAGCCAGGCATTAAAAAAATAGTCCTAAAAATGAGCGATCATAAATCTTCACTATGCCGTCACTTTCGTCACTTGATTGACATTCACGGCACCCGAGGGTCTTCTGAGATGACGCTGGCTGCTGCCAGCTCATTAAAACTACCGACTGGAAGGCGAGAAACACTTTATTTCAACAGACTGGCGCCGTACCTGTCGTCAAAACTCCAAAGACCGACTGCACAGTTGCACAGTTGCGCTAACAAAACGAGTCTCAGAAAGCTGGCGTGCACAAGCTAGCAAGCTACGGAGTTTGCCGACAATGTATTTCTTGTAAAGTGTATACAAAGGAGTACGGAAGCTGGACAAATAAGATGCCAAAAACCAACCACTTTCATGTGGTATTGGACAGAAAGGAGGACTTTTTTCTCCTCCAATCGAAAATGCGGACGTTTTTAGCACCACTGTCTGATTCCAATCACTGCAAGTCATCAGAATCAGGTAATACACCAACTTATATTCTTGTCTTCATGAAAGAAAGAATCTATATGTGTTAAACATGCTTGTATTATCTTTAAACACCTTTAACTTATTAACAATATTAACTATATGTGTTAAACATGCCTGTATTATCTTTAAACACCTTAACTTGTTAACAATATTAACTATGTGTGTTAAACATGCTTGCATTATCTTTAAACACCTTTAACTTATTAACAATATTAACTATATGTGTTAAACATGCTTGTATTATCATTAAACACCTTTAACTTGTTAACAATATTAACTATATGTGTTAAACATGCTTGCATTATCTTTAAACACCTTTAACTTATTAACAATATTAACTATATATGTTAAACATGCTTGCATTATCTTTAAACACCTTTAACTTGTTAACAATATTAACTATGTGTTAAACATGCTTGCATTATCTTTAAACACCTTTAACTTATTAACAATATTAACTATATGTGTTAAACATGCTTGTATTATCATTAAACACCTTTAACTTGTTAAAAATATTAACTATATGTGTTAAACATGTTTGTATTATCTTTAAACACCTTTAACTTATTAATAATATTAACTATATGTATTAAACATGCTTGTATTATCATTAAACACCTTTAACTTGTTAACAATATTAACTATATGTATTAAACATGCTTGCATTATCTTTAAACACCTTTAACTTATTAACAATATTAACTATATGTGTTAAACATGCTTGTATTATCATTAAACACCTTTAACTTGTTAAAAATATTAACTATATGTGTTAAACATGTTTGTATTATCTTTAAACACCTTTAACTTATTAATAATATTAACTATATGTATTAAACATGCTTGTATTATCATTAAACACCTTTAACTTGTTAACAATATTAACTATATGTATTAAACATGCTTGCATTATCTTTAAACACCTTTAGCTTGTTAACAGTATTAACTATATGTATTAAACATACTTGTATTATCATTAAACACCTTTAATTTATTAACAATATTAACTATATGTATTAAACATTCTTGTATTATCATTAAACACCTTTGATTTATTAACAATATAAACTATGTGTTAAACATGATTGCATTATCATTAAACACCTTTAATTTATTAACAATATTAACTATATGTGTTAAACATGCTTGCATTATCATTAAACACCTTTAACTTGTTAACAAAAACTTATATTTCATAAATAAGTAAATGTCAATTATATATATGAATGAGGTAGATCCCCACGACTTGATCAATTGAAAAGTAGCTCGCCTGCAGAAAAAGTGTGAGCACCCCTGTTTTATAATGTCATTACTGCCACAAGTGGTGGAAAAGTGTATTACAACTAAGTACCCCTGTGGCCTATGCGGACCACAGCTGAAAAACCCCATATATTACATTCTAGAGGGCGCTCGCGACCCAACACTGGGCCCCGGCCCTATGGTTAAGAAACACTGGTATATAGTGCCGTATTTTTCGGAGTATAAGTTGCTCCGGGGTATAAGTCGCACCGGCCGAAAATGCATAATAAAGAAGGAAAAAAACATATATAAGTCGCACTGGAGTATAAGTCGCATTTTTTGGGGAAATGTATTTGATAAAAGCCAACACCAAGAATAGACATTTGAAAGGCAATTTAAAATAAATGAAGAATAGTGAACAACAGGCTGAATAAGTGTACGTTATATGAGGCATAAATAACCAACTGGTATGTTAAGGTAACATATTATGGTAAGAGTCATTCAAATAACTATAACATATAGAACATGCTATACAATCTGTCACTCCTAATCGCTAAATCCCATGAAATCTTATACGTCTAGTCTCTTACGTGAATGAGATCAATAATATTATTTGAATCATTTCACACATAAGTCGCTCCTGAGTATAAGTCGCACCCCCGGCCAAACTACGAAAAAAACTGCGACTTATAGTCCGAAAAATACGGTATATGCCATCTTTTTGCAAAGAAACACGCCCAGGGCTCCCATTATTTCAGCGTTACACTGAGTTGATTTTTCATGCTAATTTTTTTGCTATTTTTATCTGCCACACGTGAAAAGCCGGTGGGTGAAAATAATGCATACAGCAAACCGGTCCCTGGGGGAAAAAAGGTTGGGGACCCCTGGTTTAATGGATACAGTGAAACACAAATAAGCATATAAAGTCAACTTGTTTTTCTTCTTAATGGTACTTAATTATCAGCACTAACTTGTTGATACAACACTGCTGCATGTTTCCTGTGCTTACCCTTCAAAATAAATTGCTTTTGTAGTGTCTACTAGACTACAAAATAACATGTTTTGCATACGGTGGAAGATTACGTTCCTTTGGAGCAAGCAAACAGCCAGTTTTGTAAACAGTGGTGCATCATTGAGGGCAGGTAATACGAGTGTAGTCATTTAGTGTGACATGCACATGTGCGATAACTATGGATGGAATGTATTGAAATCTCACGGTGCGATACGGTGTTAAGGCCACAGTGCGATATTATTATGATATATGTGTCCCGCCGACATCGAGAGAGACAAGCGGTAGAAAATGGATGGATGTATTGAGGATTTATAAAGTAGCTATTGTTGCGTTTGGACCAGTTGTTCCTCCCAGGGAATTCAAGTTTCTGGTCGTCGCTCCCAAGCTCTTTACGACACTTAAAGCTGAGTAAAAGAACCACCAGAGACAGAATAGGTATTTTGTAATATATTTTTCAAAGCTTTGCAAATATGATGAGACCAGTCCAGCATAGAACATTCAATCGCGCAGCTAAGATGGTCTGCCCTAAAAATATGGAAACCTTCTATTCTATCAAGTCTCTCCCCCTCCCACCCTCGTTGTCTTGTCTTTTCAGCCCAAACACATGCCCACTGTCCTCCGCACCTGGACATGAGAAGAGATAAAAGAAGGAGTATCTCTCTTTCTTACATTCCATATTCAAGGTTAGCACACAGTATTTGCAGACAACCAAAAGATCACAATTGGAAGAAAAACACTAGCTGTTTTGTAATATGATTATGAAAATAAAGAAGTAACACTTAAATACGGATATACAGGTAAAAGCCAGTAAATTAGAATATTTTGAAAAACTTGATTTATTTCAGTAATTGCATTCAAAAGGTGTAACTTGTACATTATATTTATTCATTGCACACAGACTGATGCATTCAATTGTTTATTTCATTTAATTTTGATGATTTGAAGTGGCAACAAATGAAAATCCAAAATCCCGTGTGTCACAAAATTAGAATATTACTTAAGGCTAATACAAAAAAGGGATTTTTAGAAATGTTGGCCAACTGAAAAGTATGAAAATGAAAAATATGAGCATGTACAATACTCAATACTTGGTTGGAGCTCCTTTTGCCTCAATTACTGCGTTAATGCGGCGTGGCATGGAGTCGATGAGTTTCTGGCACTGCTCAGGTGTTATGAGAGCCCAGGTTGCTCTGATAGTGGCCTTCAACTCTTCTGCGTTTTTGGGTCTGGCATTCTGCATCTTCCTTTTCACAATACCCCACAGATTTTCTATGGGGCTAAGGTCAGGGGAGTTGGCGGGCCAATTTAGAACAGAAATACCACGGTCCGTAAACCAGGCACGGGTAGATTTTGCGCTGTGTGCAGGCGCCAAGTCCTGTTGGAACTTGAAATCTCCATCTCCATAGAGCAGGTCAGCAGCAGGAAGCATGAAGTGCTCTAAAACTTGCTGGTAGACGGCTGCGTTGACCCTGGATCTCAGGAAACAGAGTGGACCGACACCAGCTGGACTGCTGCTGAGTGGTCCAAAGTCATGTTTTCTGACGAAAGCAAATTTTGCATTTCCCTTGGAAATCGAGGTCCCAGAGTCTGGGGGAAGACAGGAGAGGCACAGGATCCATGTTGCCTGAAGTCTAGTGTAAAGTTTCCACCATCAGTGATGGTTTGGGGTGCCGTGTCATCTGCTGGTGTCGGTCCACTCTGTTTCCTGAGATCCAGGGTCAACGCAGCCGTCTACCAGCAAGTTTTAGAGCACTTCATGCTTCCTGCTGCTGACCTGCTCTATGGAGATGGAGATTTCAAGTTCCAACAGGACTTGGCGCCTGCACACAGCGCAAAATCTACCCGTGCCTGGTTTACAGACCATGGTATTTCTGTTCTAAATTGGCCCGCCAACTCCCCTGACCTTAGCCCCATAGAAAATCTGTGGGGTATTGTGAAAAGGAAGATGCAGAATGCCAGACCCAAAAACGCAGAAGAGTTGAAGGCCACTATCAGAGCAACCTGGGCTCTCATAACACCTGAGCAGTGCCAGAAACTCATCGACTCCATGCCACGCCGCATTAACGCAGTAATTGAGGCAAAAGGAGCTCCAACCAAGTATTGAGTATTGTACATGCTCATATTTTTCATTTTCATACTTTTCAGTTGGCCAACATTTCTAAAAATCCCTTTTTTGTATTAGCCTTAAGTAATATTCTAATTTTGTGACACGGAATTTTGGATTTTCATTTGTTGCCACTTCAAATCATCAAAATTAAATGAAATAAACATTTGAATGCATCAGTCTGTGTGCAATGAATAAATATAATGTACAAGTTACACCTTTTGAATGCAATTACTGAAATAAATCAAGTTTTTCAAAATATTCTAATTTACTGGCTTTTACCTGTATGTAAATATCTGCCTCCGACACTATTCAGGTTAGACTTATTTCCTGCGGTGGGCGGTTTTGTTTTGGGCGTTCTCCTCCGTGCGATGCACCATAAATGGGTGGAGGGGGAGAGAGGAGGGGGATAGAGATATAGATAGATGTCATTTGGCCAGACTCTCCCCACAGGTAGACTGCAGCACCTGTCGGATTGCTTGCTTGTCAATAAAGAAAGCTTTTGTTCAACGTTCCTCACCTGCGCCTTCCTTGATCCATCGCACACACCCACGCCACCCTCCTGCACTTATCAAAATAAATGTCTACTTAGGTCGCATTTGGTCATTAGGGACATTATATTTCACTTGCCCGGTTCTTTATGTTTTCAGTTAACTTTTACACTTCATGTGTAACTTTTTGTAGGAGGTTTGTCAGCAGTTATCTACACTGATGCAATCCAGACGGTGATCATGGTGGGAGGAGCCTTCGCGCTGATGTTCATTGGTCTGACACAACACACACACACACACACTAGGTCAAATGTGTGTGTTCATGAATTGATGTCATGTTTCCAGCCTTATCCAAAGTCGGATGGTACGAGGGTCTGATGGAACGGTACATGGCTGCCGTTCCCATGGCAACAGTGGCCAACACCACATGTCACCTCCCTCGCAGTGACGCCTTTCACATATTTCGAGAGCCGCTGTCAAGTGACATGCCGTGGCCTGGCCTCATCTTTGGCCTCGGTATTATTGGCATCTGGTATTGGTGCACTGACCAGGTAACTTTCCTCCACTCTACCTTACTTACACTTACTACTATCATTTCCTCTACTCTAACCTGTACTCCACCTATCTCTTTAGTCCAGTATACCCTCACTGTATGTGGAATTACATGATAGAATGGATTAAGCATAAAATTACTAATATTATCCAACTGTTTATAAAGTACAAAAGCAGTGAAGTTGTCACGTTGTGTAAATGGTAAATAAAAAGAGAATACAACAAATCCTTTTCAACTTATATTCAAGTCAATAGACTGCAAAGACAATATATTTAATATTCAAACAGAGAAACGTAATTTTTTTTGCAAATAATCATGAACTTAGAATTTAATGGCAGCAACACATTGCAAAAAAGGTATTTTTACCAGTGTGTTACATGGCCTTTCCTTTTAACAACACTCAGTAAAGGTTTGGGAA
Organism: Nerophis lumbriciformis; assembly: GCF_033978685.3. Lineage (NCBI taxonomy): Eukaryota > Metazoa > Chordata > Actinopteri > Syngnathiformes > Syngnathidae > Nerophis > Nerophis lumbriciformis. The sequence goes on from NC_084565.2 coordinate 44,868,400, forward strand.
CTGAGGAGACAAATTTTTTTTTTTTTCCAACTTTTTTGTTGGCATTTTCAAATAGACAGAAAAAAGTGCAAGTCGAAACAGTACAATTTTAAAGTCAGTAAATTATTCACACCCTTTCCCTTAAAACCCAAACCACCCATCCACCCTCCCACCCCACTCAGGTCCCACCAACGAGGGACAAATGGCACAATTATATAACAAGTAAGACGACAAAGACAGACACATTCTCACACACACACACACACACACACACACACACACACACACACACACACACACACACACACACACACACACACACACACACACACACACACACACACACACACACGAGTCCAGAGACAGACAGACAGGCTTAAAGGAGAGAGAGGGAGAAAAAAATAACTAAATAAATAAAATATATATATATATATAAAAAATAATAATAATAATAATGATAATAAAATAAAAATAAAAATGTAATAATAATAATATATAATAAAATAAAAGTAGAATAAAATAATACTAATAAATAAAAGGGAGATTATTCCTCATCTGCGTCTGGGCATAGGTCAAGAGAGTTGACATACAGCAAAAAAGGACTCCATGAGCTTTCAAATGCTTGAGCCGAGCCTTTTAGCGAAAAGTTTTTCCAGCTTTAGATTGTAGAGAACCTCTCTAATCCAACGGCCGTGTGATGGGGGGCGAGCCAGCTTCCAATTAAACAAGATCAATTGCCTGGCCAGCAAGGTCGTAAAAGCAACAGCGCGTTTTAGTGGTACCGGGCACATGTTATCGGTGAGGAGACACATTTTTGAAGTGGAATTCTTTCCCATTCTTGCTTGATGTACAGCTTAAGTTGTTCAACAGTCTCCTTTGTCATATTTTAGCCTTCACACATTTTCAATGTCTGGACTACAGGCAGGCCAGTCTAGTACCCGCACTCTTTTACTATGAAGCCACGCTGTTGTAACACGTGGCTTGGCATTGTCTTGCTGAAATAAGCAGGGGCGTCCATGATAACGTTGCTTGGATGGCAACATATGTTGCTCCAAAAGCTGTATGTACCTTTCAGCATTAATGGTGCCTTCACAGATGTGTAAGTTACCCATGTCTTGGCCACTAATACACCCCCATACCATCACACATGCTGCCTTTTACACTTTCACCCTAGAACAATCCGGATGGTTCTTTTCCTCTTTGGTCCGGAGGACACGACGTCTACAGTTTCCAAAAACAATTTGAAATGTGGACTCGTCAGACCACAGAACACTTTCCCACTTTTGATGCAATACACCTGAGGGATCGAAAATCACAGGCATTCAATGTTGGTTTTCAGCCTTGCCGCTTACGTGCAGTGACTTCTCCAGATTGTCTGAGCCTTTTGATGATATTACGGAGCGTAGATGGTGAAATCCCTAAATTCCTTGCAATAGCTGCTTGAGAAAGGTTTTTCTTAAACAATTTGCTCAGGCATTTGTTGACAAAGTGGTGACCCTCGCCCCGTCCTTGTTTGTGAATGACTGAGCATTTCATGGAAGCTGCTTTTATACCCAATCATGGCACCCACCTGTTCCCAATTAGCCTGTTCACCTGTGGGATGTTCCAAATAAGTCTTTGATGAGCATTCCTCAACTTCCTCAGTCTTTTTTGCCATGCGTGCCAGCTTTTTTGAAACATGTTGCAGGCATCAAATTCCAAATGAGCTAATATTTGCCAAAAAATATAAGAAAGTTTCTCAGTGTGAACATGAAATATCTTGTCTTTGCAGTCTATTCAATTGAATATAAGTTGAAAAGGATTTGTTGTATTCTCTTTTTATTGACCATTTACACAACCTGACAACTTCACTGCTTTTGGGCTTTGTACAAAGAAGAATTCTGATAAACATGAACTTTATCGTTAAATGAGACTATCAAACATCTGTCACATAATCAGCAAATTATGTTACGTAGAAGTAATTAACTATTCATGTGAACTTTATTGATTTATTTCTTTACCTATTTGGTTGTTTGCGTTACAGACTGCGTACTTAAAGTGAACAAATGTATTAGAAATAGCCGGTGAAAGTTATAGAATTTAAATAAGCTGTGCTTCTTTCTACTCTTTTTTTTTTTTGTACATGCTAGGATATGAAATAGTAAATATGTGATGTACTACATTGTGTCCCGCGGGTTTAGATCTGGGGACGTTGTCAGGAGTTTGTGAAGCCCTTTGAGATACTTGTGACTAAGGGCTAAAAAATAAACTTTGATTGATTGATGTTTAAAGTAAATGAAAATCATATCCATAACTGTACCTAGGTCTACTCTACCATATTAACTTTATTTGACTTATTCTAGTCAAGTCCCCTCTCGCAGGGTACTCTGTAATCCGTGTGTGTGTGTGTGTGTGTGCATAGGTAATAGTTCAGAGGTCGCTGGCAGCGAAGTCGTTGTCACACGCCAAAGGAGCCAGCGTGTTGGCAGGTTACCTCAAAATCTTACCAATATTTTTCATCATCATACCAGGCATGATCAGCCGAGCGCTGTTTCCAGGTCAGTGTGTGTGTGTGTGTGTGTTCTTGTATTTCTACCCTTCTTGAGACACGAAGAAGGAAAAGTATCTTCCGTATGAGGAGATGTGAACAAGTGATGACATAAATCAATAACATTGCATCTAATAGACAATGTCTCATTTGTGGTGACATCTATCAACATGAGGGTGGTCCCAAAAAGAAGGGATTTTTTATAATTGTTGCTTTTAAAAGTGCTCCCCCTCTGGTCAACATATGAAATAAGTGTGTGTAAAAAATTTAAATGCACCCCATTTGGCCAAAATTATAAAAAAAAAAAAAAAAAAAAAGTATATAGAGACATACTGTAATAACTTGAAGGAAATAATGAAAATTAAAAAACAAGTACCAACAAAACATTCCTCCCCCCCAAAAAAGAACTAAAAGCAGTGTTTTTCTCACAATGTGTCGACTTTTTTCTTAAAAGTTGGGAATAATTTCTCATATTTTTTTCTGTTTCTGAAATGTTGTAATATTTTCTTGTAAAATGATCACTTTTTTATGTAAAATCATCACCTCTTAATGCACAATTGTGACATTTGTCATATAAAATTCCGACTTTTATCACAATATTGCCAATTTTGTTGTTGTTGTTGTAAAATAGTGAATTATTTTAAATAAGTAAAAATTCCGGATATTATTATAATATTGACAAAATTGTAAAAATTTTCTTACAAAATTGTGACTTTTGTCCAGTAAAATTACGACTCTTTTCATAACATTGCCAAAATGTTAAGCTTTTCTTGTAAAATTGCGACTGTTACTGAGTAAAATTCCAACTTGTATCATAATATTGGACAAATGTTCAGTTTTTCTTGTAAAAGTTTGACTTGCGTCGAGTAAAATGACGACTTTTATTATAATACTGACAAAATTCGAAGTTTTTCTCGTGAAACTGGGACCTTTTTCTTGTGAAATTCCAACTAATTTTTCCACAACAAGCGGTTTTATATGTGCATAGTATGTATATATTATTAATGTTGTAAATACACATCTTTATATATCTACAAAGGCTGGTCCTAAAGAGGTAGGCATTTTTCTCAGGTCTCAAGAAGGCCACAATACAAGTATGTGTGTGTGTGTGTGTGTGTGTGTGTGTGTGTGTGTGTGTGTGTGTGTGTGTGTGTGTTCTTGTATTCCTAGCCTTCTTGAGACATGAAGAAGGAAATGTATCTTCCATATGAGGAGGTGTGAACAAGTGATGACATAAATCAATAACATTGCATCTAATAGACAATGTCTCATTTGTGGTGACATCTATCAACATGAGGGTGCTCCCAAAAAGGAGGGATTTTTATCATTGTTGCTTTTAAAAGTGCTCCCCCTCTGGTCAACATACGAAATAACAAGTGTGTGTACAAATTTGAAGTGGTTCTCCTCTGGTCAACATATGAAATAAGTGTGTGTAAGAAATTGAAATGCGCCCCCTTTGGCCAAAATTAATTTAATAAAATAAATATGTATATAGAGACATACTGTAATAACTTGAAGTAAATAATGAAAATTAAAAAAACAATTACCAACAAAACATTCCTCCCCCCAAAAAAAGAACTAAAAGCAGTGTTTTTCTCACAATGTGTCGACTTTTTTCTTATAAAATTGGGAACAATTTCTCATATTTTTTTCTGTTTCTGTAATATTGTAATATTTTCTTGTAAAATTATCACTTTTTTATGTAAAATCATCACCTCCTAATGCACAATTGTGACATTTGTCATATAGAATTCCGACTTTTATCACAATATTGCCAATTTTGTTGTTGTTGTTGTAAAATAGTGAATTATTTTAAATAAGTAAAAATTCCGGATAATATTATAATATTGACAAAATTGTAAAATTTTCTTACAAAATTGTGACTTTTGTCCAGTAAAATTACGACTCTTTTCATAACATTGCCAAAATTTTAAGCTTTTCTTGTAAAATTGCGACTGTTACTGAGTAAAATTCCAACTCGTATCATAATATTGGACAAGTTTTTCTTGTAAAAGTTTGACTTGCGTCGAGTAAAATGACGACTTTTATTATAATACTGACAAATTCGAAGTTTTTCTTGTGAAACTGGGACCTTTTTCTTGTGAAATTCCAACTAATTTTTCCACAACAAGCGGTTTTATATGTGCATAGTATGTTGTAAATACACATCTTTACATATCTAGAAAGGCTGGTCCTAAAGAGGTAGGCATTATCCGGAGGTCTCAAAAGGTAACAAATACAATAATATATGTGTGTGTGTGTGTGTGTTACTTCCTAGATATTTACATGTTTATGCTGAGTTTGTTAAAGTTGAGTGTTTTGTGTGTAGATGAGGTGGCCTGCGTGGATCCAGCAGTGTGTCAGAGAGTGTGTGGAGCTTCACTTGGCTGCTCCAACATCGCCTACCCTAAACTGGTAGTGGAGCTCATGCCTCTTGGTGTGTAGGTCACCCGCACATAAACACGCACACAAACACTGTTAGGAATGTATGTGTGTGTGTGCGTGTGTGCAGGTCTCCGTGGACTGATGCTGGCTGTGATGTTCGCCGGTCTGCTGTCTTCTCTGTCGTCCGTCTTCAACAGCAGCTCCACCGTCCTCACCTTGGACCTGTACCACAAAGTCCGGCCCGCCGCCTCCGAGATGGAGCTCATGATTGTTGGCAGGTGAGGGTGTGGGACGTCACGGAGAGGAATACATACTGTAGATCCAAGTAAGAGGACAAGAAGGATATATACACTATATTGCCAAAGGTATTTGACCACCCATCCAAATGATGAGAATCAGGTGCCCTAATCACTAATCACAGGTGTATCAAATCAAGCACTTAGGCATGGAGACTGTTTCTACAAACATTTGTGAAAGAATGGGCCGCTCTCAGTGATTTCCAGCGTGGAACTGTCATAGGATGCCACCTGTGCAACAAATCCAGTCCTGAAATGTCCTCCCTCCTAAATATTCCAAAGTCGACTTTATTCTAAGAAAAGTGAAGAGTTTGGGAACAACAGCAACTCAGCCACCAAGTTGTAGGCCACGTAAACTGACAGAGAGGTCAGCATAGTGCAGGGGTCGGCAACCCGCGGCTCTAGAGCCGCATCTTTAGCGCCGCCCTAGTGGCTCTCTGGAGCTTTTTAAAAAATGTATGAAAAATGGAAAAAGAAAAGAAAAAATCTATTTTTTGTTTTAATATGGTTTCTGTAGGAGGACAAACATGACACAAGCCTCCCTAATTGTTACAAAGTACACTGTTTATATTAAACATGCTTCACTGATTCGAGTATTTGGCGGGCGCCGTTTTGTCCTACTAATTTGGCGGTCTTTGAACTCACCGTAGTTTGTTTACATGTATAACTTTCTAGGACGTGTTTTATGCCACTTCTTTTTCTGTCTCATTTTGTCCACCAAACCTTTAACGTTGTGCATGAAAGGTGAGTTTTGTTGATGTTATTGACTTGTGTGGAGTGCTAATCGGACATATTTGGTCACTGCATGACTGCAAGCTAATCGATGCTAACATGCTATTGAGGCTAGCTATATGTACATATTGCATCATTATGCCTCATTTGTAGCTATATTCGAGGTCATTTAGTTTCCTTTAAGTCCTCTTGATTCAATTTATATCTCATGACACACTATCTGTATGTAATATGGCTTATAATTTTTTGCGGCTCCAGACAGATTTGTTTTTGTATTTTTGGTCCAATATGGCTCTTTCAACATTTTGGGTTGCCGACCCCTGGCATAGTGCAAAGATTCAAGGTCAGTTGCTACAGAGCTCCAAACTTCATGTGACCTTCCAATTAGCCCACGTACAGTACGCAGAGAGCTTCATGGAATGGGTTTCCATGGCCAGGCAGCTGCATCTAAGCCATACATCACCAAGTTCAATGCAAAGCGTGGGATGCAGTGGTGTAAAGCACGTCGCCACTGGACTCTAGAGCAGTGGATGCACCTTCTCTGGACTGATGAATCACGCTTTTCCATCTGGCAATCTGATGGACCAGTCTGGGTTTGGAGGTTGCCAGGAGAACGCTACATTTCGGACTGCATTGTGCCGTGTGTGAAATTTGGTGGAGGAGGAATTATGGTGTGGGGTTGTTTTTCAGAGGTTGGGCTTGTACCCTTTGTTCCAGTGAAAGGAACTTTAAATGCTCCAGGATACCAAAACATTTTGGACAATTCCATGCTCCCAGCCTTGTGGGAACAGTTTGGAGCGGGCCCCTTCCTCTTCCAACATGACTGTGCACAAAGCAAGGTCCATAAAGACATGGATGACAGAGTCTGGTGTGGATGAACTTGACTGGCCTGCACAGAGTCTTGACCTGAACCACGATAGAACACCTTTGGGATGAGTTAGAACGGAGACTGAGAGCCAGGCCTTCTCCACCCACCAATGTGTGACCTCGCCAATGTGCTTTTGGAAGAATGGTGGAAAATTGCTATAAACACACTCCGCAACCTTGTGGACAGCCTTCCCAGAAGAGTTGAAGCTGTAATAGCTGCAAAAGGTCATATGGGTTAGGAATGGGATGGCACTTCAAGTTCATAAGTGAGTCAAGGCAGGTGGCCAAATACTTTTGTCATTACAGTGTGTGTGTGTTCTTGCAGAGTGTTCACCCTGGTGCTGGTGTGTGTTAGCATCTTGTGGATTCCTGTCATCCAATCAGCCAGCAGCGGGAAACTCTTCGACTACTCCCAATCAGTGATCAGCTTTTTGTGTCCGCCTATTGGTGGTGTGTTCCTACTGGCCATCTTCTGGCCACGTGCCAATGAGCAAGTACGTCCGACGTGTAAAATGTTTGAGCGACACAAGCAGAACGTGCAGTGTTTGTTGTTCCTAATGAAGTGTCCAGAACTGACATTTATTTCCGTGTGATCAGGGTGCATTCTGGGGCCTGATGGTGGGGCTGGCGGTGGGATTGATCCGGATGGTTCTGGAGTTCACCTACGAGGTGTTGCCTTGCGGTGAGCCGGACCACCGTCCCGCCATCGTGGCCAAGGTCCACTTCCTTTACTTCGCCACCCTCCTCCTGGGGCTCACCTGCCTGATTGTAGTGGTGGTCAGCCTGGCCACGCCCCCGATACCTGCACAGCACGTGAGCAGCCACTCTTGCTCCTTTTCTGGCCTTTTTGAGCCTGATCCAGTAGACCACAAACCAAATCATAGCATCAACAAGACAGTCTGTCATAAAGAACTAATCCAAACCTTTTCTAGCGAAGGCCACGTTAATAAGAACTGAAGGATGTGGGGGCCACTTTGATACATTTTCTACATGAAAGATACTAAAACCCAGGGCCGGCCCGTGGCATAGGCCGTATAGGCAAATGCTAAGGGCGCCGTCCATCAGGGGGCGCCACGCCAGTGCCACAAATGTTGGAGAAAAAAAAAGAAAAAAAAAGTTGTTTCTATTATTTCTAAATACAAAAAATAATCTCACGTTAATTAAAATGCAAAGTAAAGCCTATTTATTAGAAATATTATTTGTTACAACATTACAGGTGTTTTTTTTTTACATTGTTATTGCCTTCTGGTTAGCTAATGTTTGCCCTGCAGGTAATAGTCACTTTTCCACCCCTTTATATATTAGGTATAGTTGTAAGTAAAAAAAAAAAGGTCAAAGACAAAGCTATTCGGTTTCTTGTGAGTATATACACTTCATTGCCGATGTGGGGGGGCGCCACCTAAAATCTTGCCTAGGGCGCCAGATTGATTAGGGCCGGGCCTGCTAAAACCAATACAATATAGGTCATTCACAAATGTATCACCTCAGGAAAAAACTTGTCCCTCCATGTACCACCTTAATGACCAACAGTAAGATACAGTAGCGTAGTAGGCCTAAGTATTCATTAAAAACAATAATTTACCAGGTATATACAGTGGTGGTCAAAAGTGTACATACACTTGTAAAGAACATGATGTCATGGCTGTCTTGACTTTACAATCATTATTATGTTTTTGTGATGTAGTGATTGGAGCACATACTTGTTGCTCACAAAAAACATTCATGAAGTTTGCTTCTTTGATGAATTTATTATGGGTTACCTGCTGAGTGGCCTAGTGGTTCGAGCATGGGTGTCAAACTCTGGCCCGCGGGCCAAATTTGCTGCTGTTTCACCACTAATACTGTCACGTTCAAACACTGAGGACATCTATTAAACAAGACAAAAGGCAAGGAATCAAACAGAGACAGAATTCAATTTGGACTCAATATTGAGGAGAGACATGGCCACTGCACTCTCTGTACAGTCCTGCACCACGCTCTGACCAAGAAGGTTTTCGTCTCCTCATTTATTCAGATGTTCAATGTTCACGCACCAACACATGTCACAGCAGGAATGGGAAGTATGTAAAACAGTCATTGTTTTCGGTCGCTTTGAAGACCAAGAAGAGGATTTCTCGGGCTTGGGCTCTTCCTGGATCCAGCTGGGGCAGGTGTTGGAGGACAATGGATAACCCCTCCCGTCTCCTGACCACAGCAACTTCAAGAGGGCAGCGGGTCGTAAATAGCGTTGACCTCGGTTACCAAATAGTTGGAAGAGAGTTTGTGAAATACTTCAGAGAGAGTTTGTTTAACACTTCAAAGAGAGTTCCTCTGGAAGTTGAGCAGATCCTGCCATCTGTCCGTGTTGAAATCACAGTGGCGTTTCACGAGCTTTCTTCCTCTTGTTAGGCCTCGAAAGACAGCATTCATAATACAACGTTTCTTTTGTGATAACTTACAAACAATTATTCCAACAAATACTCATACTTGCCAACCCTCCCGAATTTCTCCCGATTTCCACCCGGACAACAATATTGGGGGCGTGCCTTAAAGGCGCTGTCTTTAGCGTCCTCTACAACCTGTCGTCACGTCTGCTTTTCCTCCATACAAACAGCGTGCCGGCCCCTGTCACATGATATATATGCGGCTTCTACACACACATAAGTGAATGCAAAGCATACTTGGTCAACAGCCATACAGGTCACACTGAGGGTGGCCGTATAAACAACTTTAACACTGTTACAAATATGCGCCACACTGTGAAACCACACCAAACAAGAATGACAAACACATTTCGGGAGAACATCCGCACCGTAACACAACATAAACACAACAGAACAAATACCCAGAACACCTTGCAGCACTAACTCTTCCGGGACGCTACAATATACACCCCCCCCCCGCTACCACCAAATCCCGCCCCCACAACCCCACCCACCTGAGCCCCATACCTGCCAACTACTCCGGTTTTCCCGTAATTAGTACGGTTTTCGTCAACCTATTCCGGGTTACGGTTGCAGTGATAAAAAATACGGTTTTTCATTAATTAAAAGAATTTAAAAAAAAAAATTTTATTCACGAAATCGCGTAACAACAATGACAATCGACACTGCTTCCCGTAACTTCCTATCGAGCCATTCCGAATGCCATGCGCGAGGCTATTTATAGCACCGCTGCCAAGCACGAGGCACCTGTTGCAATTGTTTCCAAACGAGCGAACGATCATGGAATCAGCCGGAGAAAAATCGCAAACGAGTCTTAAACCGAAAAGAAAACTGCAGTCATTCCGTGAAGAATATTCAAAAGCCTATCCGGGAATAATTATCCGTTCCAAAAAGGGTGAAAACTACGCGAATTGCACCTTGTGCAGACAAGATTTTTCGATCGGACACGGAGGAATTAGCGATGTAAAAGACCACGTTGGGACAAAAAAACACAAGTCTAATGCCGTTGCTAGCGATACAAGTGGAAAACTTTCAACGTTTTTCGGATTTTAGCCACAAAAAGGTAATGACACCAAAGTTATCTATTGGAATTGTTTAGTACTGTTATACTGTTAAAAGTGTTTATACTATTTATGCTTTCAAGTCCAAGTTGAAGAAATCTTGTTAAATGTTGACAGCATAACTACCAAAATACAGAAGTATGTCCTTAATATTTTTGCAGTGCTATTTCTGTTGAAAAGTTCAAATGATTACATTAGAGATGTGATGTGCCACTTTTCAAGTGTCTGATGGCTTCAATTAATTTTCATAAATTTTTCATATTTTGAATTCTTTTGAAAGGCTTACAAAATAACTACATTTGAATTGTAATTCCATGCTATTGACAGGACTATTAATTTTAATGAAGTTAGCTTACCATGTTTAATATTTTTTACAATTGAACAAGGCAGTAGATTATACAAGCTTGGACAGAAAGTTAATAATGACACCATTTGTTTTTTAATGGAATTGTTTAGTACTGTTTTACCATTTGTTTACTGTAAAAAGTGTTTATACTTTCAATTAACAAATTGAAGTCTTGTGAAAGGTTGACAGGATAACTGGCATTAACTGTCAAAATAATTTCAAACTATTGAAGTTAGCTTACAGAATAAACATGTCAATCAACCCATATGATTTTTGCTGTAACATTTTTGTTTTGAAAAGTCACTGTGACTGATAGAAATGTGATGGTTTTAGCAACATTTTAACCTGTCTGAATGCTAATAATCATTTTGCGTCGGAAGCCCCCCTGAACCCCCCACCAGGACTTTGTCCTGGACCTACCGGGGCCTGCGGCCCCTGGACCCTGGCTACTAGGTTTTTCTGATTTCAAAAGTTGGCAGGTATGGAGCCCCGACATTAATGAACTAGCATCCAAGAAAAGATGTCAGGTATCTGGCCTGGGCACATCAGATTAGATCAGTGTGTCGCAAACTGAGCAGTAAAAAGGCCTGAAAGGTTGATTTATTCATTATTTAATTTTCAAATGTATTAGCCTGTGGAAAAAGTTCATGTTGATATTTACCTCAGAAGGCTGCAAATAGAAAAGAAGCATTACATTTTTTATTTAAATTTTATTTAATATACCATTGATGTATTTTCGTTTGTTCTTTGAAAGTTGATTTTTCACTATTAAGTGATATAAGCGTTGCTTGTTCCATATTCAGTGTAAAAGCAAATCAGTGTAGCAAACTGAGCGATAATTAACATTTTATTCATGCACTTTCTCTTGCTGCTTCAAGGCTTGAATGTTTGATTCATTCATTATTATTTTATTTTCAAATTTATTATTAGCCTGTGGAAAAAGTTAATGTTGATATTTACCTCAGAAGGCTGCAAATAGAAAAGAGGCATTCAATTTTTATTTAAATTTTATTTGATATACCATTGATATTTTTGAATTATTAGGGCCCGCAATGGCCCATTGCAAAAGGACTCCCACAGGGAGTCCTTATGCAATGGGACATAAGGACCTATTGAATTTCTAAGGTTTTATTATTCTTTCTTTCTTTCTTTCTTTCTTCTTCCGCCGCCTCTTTGAGCACTAATTTGACCCACTTAACATGCTTCAAAACTCACCATATTTGACCCACACATCAGGACCTGCGAAAATTGCCTTTTAATAAAAAAACCAAACCCCAAAACTCAAAATTGCGCTCTAGCGCCCCCTAGGAAGAAGACAAAACTACGCTGCCTGTAACTCCCACTAGGAAGGTCGGAGAGACATGAAACAAAAACCTTTATGTAGGTCTGACTTAGACCTACATTTTTCAATTGTACATCTTCGGGCTAAAATCAACAGGAAGTTGGCAATTCCCCCTTCAAGACAAAAAAGTACTAAAAACAGTAACTTTTGCCTCTTTGAGCTGTAATTTGACCCCCTTAACACGCTTCAAAACTCACCAAACTGAACGCACACATCAGGACTGGCAAAAATTGCAATCTAATAAAAAAACCTAACCCCAAATTTAAAAATTGCGCTCTAGAGCAATTTTTGAATAAAACGGAGAAAAAACTGCTCCTCGGAAGAAAAAAATGACAAAACTGCCTGTAACTCCCACTGGGAAGGTCGAAGAGACATGAAACAAAAACCTCAATGTAGGTCTTACTTAGACCTACATTTCATAAATTGACAACCCCCAGCAAAAATCAACAGGAAGTTTGCTATTCCCCCTTCAAAACAATTGTTTTTTAAAAACCGGTCACCTTCCTTCAAAAACTATCTCCTCTGAGCGCGTTTGTCGTTTCGGCTTCAAACTAACACAGGAGAGAGATTAAACCCTTGTGTATGAATTAACAGAACAGTTTTCAAAACCTGCTCCGGTTTTGATTTTATGACCCTTCAAAGACCCGCTGCGCTGATGCTGCTGCGCTACTGTTTTTTTAAGATGGCTGCTTAAAAGCAGGAAGCACCAACGTGCCCACACAATGCAGACAAGGTAGGTACACTAGACAAAAGTCTTGGGACACTCCAGACTAAAAGTAGACAAAAGTATTGGGACACTTAGGACTACAACTTGCCAAAAGTCTTGGGACACTTCAGACTAAAAGTAGACAAAAGTATTGGGACACTTAGGACTAGCACCTGCCAAATACGCGGGCCCGACCAACGCTGCTTGCAGCTTTAATTATTATTTGAAACTGGATTTTGCATGTCACTATAAAGTTATATAAGCCTTGCTTGTTCAATATTCAATGCAAAACTTGTTTGGGTCCCTATTAAAAGGTTCATTTGTTCAACCTTGCCCCGCGGCTTTGTTCACTTTTACATTTTGGCCCACTCTGTATTTGAGTTGGACACCGCTGGGTTAGAGTGTCCGCCCTGAGATGGGTAGGTTGTGAGTTCAAACCCCGGCCGAGTCATACCAAAGACTATAAAAATGGGAGCCATTACCTCCCTGCTTGGCACTCAGCATCAAGGCTTGGAATTGCGGGTTAAATCACCAAAAGCCACCGCTGCTGCTCACTGCTCCCCTCACCTCCCAGGGGGTGATCAAGGGTGATGGGTCAAATGCAAAGGTTAATTGTGTGACTATCATTGCTACTTTAACTTGACTTTTTCTTTTGAATTGCGTGACTCTTCCAATCAGAAGTGGTGTGTTTGTCACAGCTGCACAGGTTGACTTGGTGGTCCCGGCACAGCAAGCAGCCTCGCGTCGATCTGGCCAGGACCTTCGTGACCTCCGAGCCCGCCCGCCCTTCTGCGCGCCCACCGGTCTCCTGGTGCCGAAGGATAGTTCTGCAGCTCTGCGGTCTGACTGGGTCCGATTCGGCTCCTCCTGCGGCTGAAGGCGCTAAGATGAACTCCCTGAAGGAGGCGCCGCTGTGGAGGAACGTCTGCAACGTGAACGCCTTGCTGCTGCTCGCCGTTACCGTTTTTCTGTGGGGGTACTTTGCCTAACTCAGCAGTCCCTCCGAGTCTTGTTACCCGGTTCCTTGTGCACACTTCCAAATGTGTTCTATTACCTCTTTTACAGTTTACCTACTGAAACTTCACATTTACTATTACCGTATTTTCCAGACCACATTTTAAGGATCACTGCGGGTCTAGTCAGGTCTATTTCCATACAAAAGGCATACCGGACTATAAGGCGCATTAAAGGAGTCATAATATTATGATTATTTTCTAAAAGTAAAAGACTTCCTTGTGGTCTACATAACATGTAATGGTGGTTCTTTGCTCAAAATGTTGCATAGACGATGTTTTACACATCACTTTCTGACAGTCTCTTCAGGATTCGCCGTTTTATTTACGTGCCTCCACTTGGACAGCGTCTTCTCCCCGTCATCTTTGGTGTAGCGGTGTAGCGTGCAAGGACGGGAAAAGATGGCGCTAACTGTTTTAATGACATTCACACTTTACTTCAATCAATAACGGAGCAGCATCTCCTCATCCGTGGCCCACTAGTGCAACAACAACACAGGAAATGTGTCCCGTGTAGGGCTGCAGCTAACGATTATTTTTCTATCGATTAATCTATAGATTATTTTTTTCGATTAATCGGTTAATCTATGGATTATTTTTTTGATTAATCTATAGATTATTTTTCCTTTTACCGATTTTTTTTTTTAATTTAAAATGAAGAGGAAAAAATAAATGTAGGCCAGTTTTTTCTAAAGGCATGGCTTTTATTTACAAAAAAAAAAGTATGGCCACTCAGTCAACATTGACAACAACATGACAAAATATTCTGTAACAATGTAAACATTTAAAACTTTTAACATTTAACAAAATTAAAAGTAGCTTATTTGCTTTTTAATGTGCAAATATAAAAGTAAACATCCAGTGCCAATCTTAATATTCTGGAATAGTATAAGCATTTCAAAAGTAAAAGTATTGCTTATTTTGCTTTAAAATGTGCAAAAATAAAGATAAACATCCAATACAAAAAAGTGCAAAACGGAAATATTCTGTAACAAGTGTAAACATTTCAACAAAAGTAAAAGTATTGCTTATTTGCTAAAATGTGCAAAAATAAAGCTAAACATCCAATACAAAAAAGTGTACAGTGTAAACATTTCAACAAAAGTAAAAGTATTGCTTATTTTGCTTAATAACACAACAATGATAGTATGATTAAAGTGAAAGTTAATTGTTGGTTTGTACATAGTATATGTAACTGTTAATGTTGTAAAAGGTATTTGCACAACTAATTAACGTTAGCGTTTGTGACACGTCTTGTGCCGTGGGGTTCTTTCAGGACCGACAGACTGAACGCCAGACGGCTTTGCCAGGTTTACAATCTTTTAATTTTACACAAAGTCTTTTCTCTTCCAACTGCGCGGATCGCGCACCTGGGCACGATTGCGGCGTCGCTCCCGGCGCGCCCCGCCTCGCCGCTCGCTCGCCGCCGCCGCCGCCTCTCCACAGCGTTAAAGAGGAGCGCGTCTTTGTAAACACTGAACAGGCACGCCAAACGCGCCTCTCAGAGCGAAACGGTGCTTTAGTTTATGAATTTACAACGCAGATACAAATGACACATTCATGTTTTTGTGTAATAATGACAACGTATACGCACGCGGACGATTGACCTGTTGATGGTGATGGCAAGAACGCTGTCGGGGGTTTTCTTTTCAAATGTTCGTTCATAGCCGTTGTGCTGCTATGATAGGCCATTTCCGCTCGACACAGTGTGCATACAACAACATTATTAGGCCGTTTATTGAAATACTCCCACACTTTTGACGACTTTTGGCGTGCTTTTTTCCCCTCGCTCGCATCGTCTGCTTTGCGCTCCGCCATGACAGTAGTGTGACGTAAATATGCGACGCGCCGACGCACAAAAACGGCGTCGACGTATTTACGTAACCGATGACGTCGACGCGTCGTTTCAGCCTTAGTCCCGTGACCGGAACTCTCTAATAAGTAAAGTTTCTTGTGTGAATAATGTAAAGTCACTACACCGGTATGTTTTAGTGCTTTCATGGTGAGTTTACTGACATATATAAGTAAGAACTTTACACTACTTTATATTAGAAATGGCAACAGCGGAGGATGAATGAATGTCAAGTCGGCCGCGGAAACAAGCGGCCGAAATGAGTTTCCTCAGAAGGGTGGCTGGCATCTCCCTTCGAGATAGGGTGAGAAGTTCAGTCACCCGAGAGAGACTCGGAGTAGAGCTGCTGCTCCTTCGCTTGGAAAGGAGCCAGCTTAGGTGGTTTGGAGCATCTCGTGCGGATGCCTCACCAGCGTCTCCTCTCTGGCCTGGGAACGCTTCAGGATCCCCCAGGAGGAAGTTGCTAATGTTGCTCTGGAGAGGGAAGTCTGGAGGTCTATGCTGGAGCTATTTGTCCCCGCGACCCCATTCCGGATAAGCGGTTGAAGATGGATGGATGGATGATATATGCATACTTGCCAACCTTGAGACCTCTGATTTCGGGAGGTGGGGGTTGGGCGTGGTCGGGGGTGGGGCGGGGCGTGGTTGGGGGCGTGGTTAAGAGGGGAGGAGTATATTGACAGCTAGAATTCACAAAGTCAAGTATTTCATACATATATATATATATGCATACATATATATATATGCATATATATACAGGTAAAAGCCAGTAAATTAGAATATTTTGAAAAACTTGATTTATTTCAGTAATTGCATTCAAAAGGTGTAACTTGTACATTATATTTATTCATTGCACACAGACTGATGCATTCAAATGTTTATTTCATTTAATTTTGATGATTTGAAGTGGCAACAAATGAAAATCCAAAATTCCGTGTGTCACAAAATTAGAATATTACTTAAGGCTAATACAAAAAAGGGATTTTTAGAAATGTTGGCCAACTGAAAAGTATGAAAATGAAAAATATGAGCATGTACAATACTCAATACTTGGTTGGAGCTCCTTTTGCCTCAATTACTGCGTTAATGCGGTGTGGCATGGAGTCGATGAGTTTCTGTACCTTAGCCCCATAGAAAATCTGTGGGGTATTGTGAAAAGGAAGATGCAGAATGCCAGACCCAAAAACGCAGAAGAGTTGAAGGCCACTATCAGAGCAACCTGGGCTCTCATAACACCTGAGCAGTGCCAGAAACTCATCGACTATATACAAAAAAGCACATTTAATAAAAAAAACGTTATTATGGTCTTACCTTTATTTATAAATGAAGTCCACAACTAAAGCCCTCACTTAAACTTTCCACGTGCAAGATTGAATCTATTTAAAAAAGTGTAACCGAGGGTTTGTAAATGTGGCCTATACTGTATGAAACTACTAAATAACAAACACGGAGGCTCCAGTTTACACGAGGACCACTTTATTTACCTTCTTTCAAAAACTTCCGCTCCACTCCAACGTGTCGTCACTTCTGCTCTTAGCGCCTTCAAAATAAGAGCTCTAGGCATATACTGTATAACAGCGCATAACAGGAACTTAACATCACAAAGAGAAAAGCCCATAAAAATAGGTGACAAAAGTTATTTAATAAGAAGCCAAAAAGTGCAAAAACAATAATGTTCGTGTTGGAGGAGTTGTGAATTAGATACACCTGCAGTCTGCAGGTGTACCTAATGTTGTGGCCCTGCAGTCATTCACAACTCCTCCAACACGAACATTACTGTTTTTGCACTTTTTGGCTTCTTATGAAATAACTTTTTTTAAATAGATTCAATCTTGCACGTGGAAAGTTTAAGTGTGGGCTTTAGTTGATACAACAATTCTACGGCGGGGGTGCAGGAGGCGGGGCTACTGGAGCCTCAGCCAGTGCGTCTTTTGCAGCCGTTTTATGATCGCTCAGTACAAGAAATACGTTACACGCATACAGTTGTTGACAAAATACACTGTACATTATATACCTCAGCTAACTAAACTATGGAAATGTATAATATAATTCATATAGCAGGCCAGCAGTTAGCCGAGTCCGTCCATGTCGAGGCACTGAGTGACGTGCCTCGACTGGCTGCTGTTCACCGCACCGTCTCTTCTCAGTATTTGAACGGCAAATGTGAAAATTCAGCGATTTTGAATAAAAATAATCTAAAACCGGTGAAGTTAAATGGAAAATAACTTTATAGTATAATCACTGCATACATATAACAATTTAATTAATTTTTTTCCTTTTTACATTTTTTTTTTTCTGCCTCTAGTGACTGCACATCACTGGTCTAGAGGGCTCTCATGATGTCAAAAACCTAATTTAAAGTTTTTTTGTTCAGTCAGCAACCAGCTAACAGAGATAAACAAAAGTTTACTGTACCTAAGAGTCATTATATTTTTGTATTTCAGTTGAGTTTTGGCTTTTCAGCATTCACATTAATCACATTTTCCAGTTATTATATTCATATAATTATTACTAAAGATTATAATGTATCACATTTGCAGAAGCACAAAAAAGTATTGTCTAATCTAATTTAAACAATAGATTAGATACGACTTTCTCTATTTTCTACTATCGACTGAGCCTAGTTATTATGTACTCTTATTTTGGAGGCTGTAGCAGGAAGTGGGGTCTTCATCCGGAAGTGTGAAACAAGGTGGGTTCTTTTTTAATATTTGCCAGAGAAGCTAGCCTTCGGCCTTTTGGCTCCCGAGATAGTAGACACTCCTGGCAGCAGCAGCAGCAAAAGCAGGAGGAGAAGGAGAAGGTCTTCACTTTCCAACAAACCGCAGAAAAGAACAAAGTAAAGAGTAAGTCGAGGGTGTAAAGAGGATATGCTTCATGATGACGCAATTGACTGATTGTTCTTTCCCGGCGATGTCATGAGTCGATTAACTTTGTCGAGACAAACATAAAACTACATTCTCAAAGTTGAAATTACGCCTGAAGTTGTTGACGAGAGCACAAACTTCAAATAGTGAAGCTAACTATAGCTCGCTGGCGTCATTTCCTTCTTGTCGTGCGTCCACACTTTAAAATGTGACGACGACAAAGTCACAATGTACGCATTCATGGAGGTAGTGACGTCATGAAGCGTTTCGACACATTGCAAAACTGTATTGATACTGTGTCGATACTGTGTCACTAAATACTGACATCTGCTGGACATTAAAAATCCCTACAGGCAACCTATGGACCGACTCAACTGACACTGATTTGATGCCCTAGTACAGGGGTCACCAACCTTTTTGAAACCAAAAACTACTTCTTGGGTACTGATTAATGCCAAGGGCTACCAGTTTGATACACACTTCAATAAATAAATATATTGTCATTTGTAAGTTACACGTAAGTGTGATTCAAACAAGAATAGCTAAATAAATGTATATATATAAAAAAAAAAAGGGTATTTCTGTCTGTCATTCCGTTGTACATTTTTTTTCCCTTTTACGGAAGGTTTTTTGTAGAGAATAAATGATGAAAAAAACACTTAATTGAACGATTTAAAAGAGGAGAAAACACGAAAAAAAAAAAAAAATTGAAACATAGTTTATCTTCAATTTCGACTCTTTAAAATTCAAAATTCAACCGACAAAAAGAAGAGAAAAACTAGCTAATTTGAATCTTTTTGAAAAAATTAAAAAAAGAATTTATGGAACATCATTAGTAATTTTTCCTGATTAAGATACATTTTAGAATTTTGATGACATGTTTTAAATTGGTTAAAATCCAATCTGCACTTTGTTAGAATATATAACAAATTGGACCAAGCTATATTTCTAACAAAGACAAATCAGTATTTCTTCTAGATTTTCCAGAACAAAATTTTTAAAATAAATTCAAAATACTTTGAAATAAGATTTAAATTTGATTCTACAGATTTTCTAGATTTGCCGGAATAATTTTTTTTGAATTTTAATCATAGTAAGTTTGAAGAAATATTTCACAAATATTCTTCGTCCAAAAAACAGAAGCTAAAATATTTACTATTCTTTACAATAAAAAAATTTTTTTTTTACTTGAACATTGAATTAAATTGTCAGGAAAGAAGAGGAAGACATTTAAAAGGTAAAAAAGTATATTTGTTTAAAAATCCTAAAATCATTTTTAAGGTTGTATTTTTTCTCTAAAATTGTATTTCTAAAAGTAATAAGAAGCAAAGTAAAAAATAAATGAATTAATTTAAACA
The DNA here is from genome assembly GCF_033978685.3 of Nerophis lumbriciformis. Lineage (NCBI taxonomy): Eukaryota > Metazoa > Chordata > Actinopteri > Syngnathiformes > Syngnathidae > Nerophis > Nerophis lumbriciformis. The sequence goes on from NC_084565.2 coordinate 44,888,154, forward strand.
AGTGAAGACCCATCCATCCATCCATTTTCTACCGCTTATTCCAAGTGAAGACCAAGTCTTTAAAATATTTTCTTGGATTTTCAAATTCTATTTGAGTTTTGTCTCTTTTAGAATTAAAAATGTCGAGCAAAGCGAGACCAGCTTGCTAGTAAATAAATACAATTTAAAAAATAGAGGCAGCTCACTGGTAAGTGCTGCTCTTTGAGCTATTTTTAGAACAGGCCAGCGGGCGACTGATCTGGTCCTTACGGGCTACCTGGTGACCGCGGGCACCGCGTTGGTGACCCCTGCCCTAGTATATACAATAATATAAACCAAGTCATTTAGGATTATTTCATATCTTCATTTAAATAAAAAATATACTTTTATCTTTTTTAGATACAGTCAATAAATAATGTGAACATGTATCATAACATGGAAATCTAAGAGAACGTGTTGTGGATGATTGTGGACTGGGAATTTTTTTTATTTAATTTTTTTACACATTTTTATTAAAAAAAAAGAAAAAGTTTTTCCGACGTATTACATTTCAGACGATTTCTCTTCTTAGTTATTATTTCTCGGGCTGTAGAAAAGAGCCGCTCACAGGGCACAGAGGAGGCGACACAGTTGGCGTATCGGTCACGTGACCAAAACAGCTCATGATCGGTCACGTGACTTTCTAAAACCGACACAGGGTTTTGCTCTATGAGCTCGACGCATGCGCCGATGCATCGGTGTTGCCGGACCCATCACTACATGGAAGTCATATATTCTAGAATGTACGCACTAATGTTTGCATGTGGTATTGATTGTGAGGCCACAAGATATTGAAAACCTCTTAAAGCACATTTAATGACGTGGGCCCCAGAGCCTTAATTCTCTTAATTGACACTAGTTGGACAAGCGGTAGGAAATGAATGGATGGATGGGTTATAGATTAACCGTCAGAAATGTTTTTTTTCTGTGCATTCCGCTCATGAATGACTCTAAAAAAGGAAAAACTGTTGGTTTGACTCTGCCTCCAGTCTCGTGACTTTTTTTTTTTTTTTTAGTAAAACATGCAAGTCAGCATCATTTCCTTTTTCAGTGGCTTGCAGCTGGAATGCAACTTTGGACTAAACATTAGTTAGAATGGAAGAGTCATATATGTAGGGCTGCAGCTAACGATTATTTTTCTATCGATTAATCTATAGATTATTTTTCGATTAATCGGTTAATCTATAGATTATTTTTTCGATTAATCTATAGATTATTTTTCCTTTTACCGATTTTTTTTAAAATTTAAAATGAAGAGGAAAAAATAAATGTAGGCCAGTTTTTTCAAAAGGCATGGCTTTTATTTACAAAAAAAAAAGTATGGCCACTCAGTCAACATTGACAACAACATGACAAAATATAGGAGCGCGTCTTTGTAAACACTGAACAGGCACGCCAAACGCGCCTCTCAGAGCGAAACGGTGCTTTAGTTTATGAATTTACAACGCAGATACAAATGACACATTCATGTTTTTGTGTAATGATGACAACGTATACGCACGCGGACGATTGACTTGTTGATGGTGATGGCAAGAACGCTGTCGGGGGTTTTCTTTTCAAATGTTCGTTCATAGCCGTTGTGCTGCTATGATAGGCCATTTCCGCTCGACACAGTGTGCATACAACAACATTATTAGGCCGTTTATTGAAATACTCCCACACTTTTGACGACTTTTGGCGTGCTTTTTTCCCCTCGCTCGCATCGTCTGCTTTGCGCTCCGCCATGACAGTAAAGTAGTGTGACGTAAATATGCGACGCGCCGACGCACAAAAACGGCGTCGACGTATTTACGTAACCGATGACGTCGACTATGTCGACGCGTCGTTTCAGCCTTACATATATGTACAACACCCAACACCAGTGAAGTTGGCACATTGTGGGAATCCATCCATCCATTTCCTACCGCTTGTCCCTTTCGGGTCGCGATGGGTGCTGGAGCCTAACTCAGCTGCATTGGGGTATTCAATGATTAGCAAATCCTTTTCAACTTATATTCAATTGAATAGACTGCAAAGACAAGATATTTCATGTTCACACTTTTGTGTTGCAAATAATCATGAACTTAGAATTGAATGGCAGCAACACATTGCAAAAAAGGCATTTTTTACCAGTGTGTTACATGGCCTTTCCTTTTAACAACACTCAGTAAAGGTTTGGGAACTGAGGAGACCATACTTGCCAACCCTCCCGAATTTTCCGGGAGACTCCCGAAATTCAGCGCCTCTCCCGAAAACCTCCCGGGACAAATATTCTCCCGAAAATCTCCCGATTTTCAGCCGGAGCTGGAGGCCACGCCCCCTCCAGCTCCATGCGGACCTGAGTGAGAACAGCCTTTTCTTTATGACAACAGGGTGACAAGAACTAAATCATCCAGACTAGAGATACATTGTATTATTATGTTTATCTTACCTAAAAATAAATATATTTATAAATTTTTTTTAAATAAATACAATTTTTTTTACTATATTTTGCTAAAAACATCCAAATTAATTGTATTTTTATTTATTTTTTCTTACTCCTTATTACATCCAGCCATAGAATTATACATTAAAATAAACATATTGGAAATCATTAATTTTAAATGATCATAATAATTCCTTTTAAAATGACCATATTTAATTATTAAAATAATTACTTGTTTATCAACAACTTTAGCATTTTATTCATTACATTTTGAAGCTCTCAGAAGCCAAGTTATGTTATATTCCTTAAGATTTATTTATGCAAGTTTGAAGTATCAATTATCTAAACACAGTTTTGTTTGCATACTTTCAGGATGTAGATATATATATATATGTATATATGTATATATGTATATGTATGTATATATATATATATATATATATGTATAAAATACTTGACTTGGTGAATTCTAGCTGTCAATATACTCCTCCCCTCTTAACCACGCCCCCCTCAACCACGCCCCCGTCCCGACCACGCCCCCACCCCCCACACCTCCCGAAATCGGAGGTCTCAAGGTTGGCAAGTATGGAGGAGACACATTTTTGAAGTGGAATTCTTTCCCATTCTTGCTTGATGTACAGCTTAAGTTGTTCAACAGTCTCCCTTCTCATATTTTAGCCTTCACACATTTTCAAAGTCTGGACTATAGGCAGGCCAGTCTAGTAACCACACTCTTTTACTATGAAGCCATGCTGTTGTAACACCTGGCGTGGCATTTTGTCTTGCTGAAATAAGCAGGGGCGTCCATGATAACAACATATGTTGCTCCGAAAGCTGTATGTACCTTTCAGCATTAATGGTGCCTTCACAGATGTGTAAGTTACCCATGTCTTGGCCACTAATACACCCCCATACCATCACACATGCTGCCTTTTACACTTTCACCCTAGAACAGTCCGGATTGTTCTCTTCCTCTTTGGTCCGGAGGACACGACGTCCACAGTTTCCAAAAACAATTTGAAATGTGGCAAAACCACTTTTCCACTTTGCATCAGTCCATCTTTTCTGGGTGTTGTTGATAAATGGCTTTTGCTTTGCATAGTAGAGTTTTAACTTGCACTTACAGATGTAGCGACCAACCGTAGTTACTGGCAGTGGTTTTCTGAAGTGTTCCTGAGCCCATGTGGTGATATCCTTTACACACTGATGTGGCTTTTTGATGCAGTACCGCCTGAGGGATCCAAGGTGCGTAATATCATGGCTTACGTGCAGTGATTTCTCCAGATTCTTTGAACCTTTTGATGATATTACGGAGCGTAGATGGTGAAATCCCTAAATTCCTTGTTGAGAAATGTTGTTCTTAAACAATTTGCTCAGGCATTTGTTGACAAAGTGGTGACCCTCGCCCCGTCCTTGTTTGTGAGCATTTCATGGAAGCTGTTTTTATACCCAATCATGGCACCCACCTGTTCCCAATTAGCCTGTTCACCCGTGGGATGTTCCAAATAAGTCTTTGATGAGCATTCCTCAACTTTCTCACTCTTTTTTGCCACTTGTGCCAGCTTTTTTTAAACATGTTGCAGGCATCAAATTCCAAATGAGCGAATATTTGCAAAAAATGAGAACGTTTCTCAGTGTGAATATTAAATATCTTGTCTTTGCAGTCTATTCAATTGAATATAAGTTGAAAAGGATTTGTTGTATTCTCTTTTTATTTACCATTTACACAACCTGACAACTTCACTGCTTTTGGAGTTTGTACTTGACATATAAATGTGCATATAAATGTGTATATATATATATATATATATATATATATATATATATATATATATATATATATATATATATATATATGTTGCGTTGTTGGACCAGTTGTTCCTCCCAGGGAATTCAAGTCACAAGTCGCTCCCAAGCTCTTTACGACACTTAAAGCTGAGTTGAAAAACCACCAGAGACAGAATAGGTAAAAATTTATATATATTTGCAAAGCTTTGCATATACATTCAGACCAGTCCAGCATAGAACATTCTATCGCGTCGCCAAGATGGTCTGCCCTCCCGACAAAACCCTCTCCCCTCTTAAGTCTCTCTAGTCAAAACACATGCACATTATCTCTCTTTCTTACATTCCAAAGCTTCAAGGTTAACACACACAGTTTACTTGCAGACAAACAGAAAGAGAATTAAATGGAAAAACACAAGCTGTTTTCAAATATGACTATGAAATAAAAGAAGTAACACTTAAATTCGGATATATGTAAATATCTGCCTCCGACAGTGTCTATATGTATGTATATATATATATATATATATATATATATATATATATATTTATATATATATTAGGGCTGCAGCTAACGATTATTTTTCTATCGATTAATCTATAGATTATTTTTTCGATTAATCTGTTAATCTATAGATTATTTTTTCGATTAATCTATAGATTATTTTTCCTTTTACCGATTATTTTTTTTATTTAAAATGAAGAGGAAAAAAAAAAAGTAGGCCAGTTTTTTCAAAAGGCATGGCTTTTATTTACAAAAAAAAAAGTATGGCCACTCAGTCAACATTGACAACAACATGACAAAATATTCTGTAACAATGTAAACATTTAAAACTTTTAACATTTAACAAAATTAAAAGTAGCTTATTTGCTTTTTAATGTGCAAATATAAAAGTAAACATCCAGTGCAAATCTTAATATTCTGGAATAGTATAAGCATTTCAAAAGTAAAAGTATTGCTTATTTTGCTTTAAAATGTGCAAAAATAAAGATAAACATCCAATACAAAAAAGTGCAAAACGGAAATATTCTGTAACAGTGTAAACATTTCAACAAAAGTAAAAGTATTGCTTATTTGCTAAAATGTGCAAAAATAAAGCTAAACATCCAATACAAAAAAGTGTACAGTGTAAACATTTCAACAAAAGTAAAAGTATTGCTTATTTTGCTTAATAACACAACAATGATAGTATGATTAAAGTGAAAGTTAATTGTTGGTTTGTACATAGTATATGTAACTGTTAATGTTGTAAAAGGTATTTGCACAACTAATTAACGTTAGCGTTTGTGACACGTCTTGTGCCGTGGGGTTCTTTCAGGACCGACAGACTGAACGCCAGACGGCTTTGCCAGGTTTACAATCTTTTAATTTTACACAAGGTCTTTTCTCTTCCAACTCTTTTCTCTTTCTTTCCTCGCTTTTCAGCTCCTCTTCCTCGCTCGCTCGTCGTCCCCTGTCTCTTGCGGCGTCGCTCCCGGCGCGCCCCGCCTCGCCGCTCGCTCGCCGCCGCCGCCTCTCCACAGCGTTAAAGAGGAGCGCGTCTTTGTAAACACTGAACAGGCACGCCAAACGCGCCTCTCAGAGCGAAACGGTGCTTTAGTTTATGAATTTACAACGCAGATACAAATGACACATTCATGTTTTTGTGTAATGTTGACAACGTATACGCACGCGGACGATTGACTTGTTGATGGTGATGGCAAGAACGCTGTCGGGGGTTTTCTTTTCAAATGTTCCTTCATAGCCGTTGTGCTGCTATGATAGGCCATTTCCGCTCGACACAGTGTGCATACAACAACATTATTAGGCCGTTTATTGAAATACTCCCACACTTTTGACGACTTTTGGCGTGCTTTTTTCCCCTCGCTCGCATCGTCTGCTTTGCGCTCCGCCATGACAGTAGTGTGACGTAAATATGCGACGCGCCGACGCACAGAAACGGCGTCGACGTATTTACGTAACCGATGACGTCGACTACGTCGACGCGTCGTTTCAGCCTTAATATATATATATATATATATATATATATATATATATAAAAACTTGTGCTCCTCCTTCAAGGTTCCTAAGAACGACATGAATGACTTTGCAGTTCTCTGCACGGGCCGCAAGATGCCCCTCATGGGTCTGGGGACGTGGAAGAGCGAGCGTGGAAAGGTACGGACGACAAACTTTTTTTTTTTTTAGTGCAATTTTACCTTGGTTTTTGTTTGCCACACTTCTTGTTTGATTCAGTTTTTCCACCAGGAAGATGCTTTGCAGGACGTGATGTTGGTGTAACTATATGTCTTTTGTATTGGACTTTGAATTACTGAGAGGCATATTGTAGGATTTGGATTGGGAGGTTCTGATCAGGGTTTTATGCTACCGATCATCCATGAGTGAGATCGGCCGATATCAATCACATGTATTACCTTAAAATGTTCCCTGTTTGTTTATGGCGAGTGTTATTGACATTTAAACAAAGTCAACACAATTCTAGTTCCTTATTTTCTTATGTTACATGTACTTGTTTGATATAAACAAAGTCAATAGTACAAAATAACTAAACAAAAGCAAAAAGTACCATCTATGTTTTGGGTTTCGTTCTCAAAGTCCTCTTGTGTCCAGAAAATTATTCCCTGAGTTTGAAAACATTAACAAAAATGATTTTGAGGGAATGAAAATATCAATGTAATCACAGTATCGGATCATACATCCATCCATTTTTTTTTACCGCTTGTTCCTTTCGAGGTCAGCTGCACTTGGGCGGTAGGCAGGGTACACCCTGGACAAGTCACCACCTCATCGCAGGGCCAACACAGACAGACAACATTCACACACTAGGGACCAATTTACCGTATTTTCCGCACTATTAGCCGCACCTAAAAACCACAAATTTACTCAAAAGCTGACAGTGCGTCTTATAACCCGGTGCGCTTTATATATGGATTAATATTAAGATTCATTTTCATAAAGTTTCGGTCTCGCAACTACGGTAAACAGCCGCCATCTTTTTTCCCCGTAGAAGAGGAAGTGCTTCTTCTTCTACGCAAGCAACCGCCAAGGTAAGCACCCGCCCCCATAGAACAGGAAGCGCTTCTTCTTCTACTGTAAGCAACCACCCGCCCGCGTAGAAGAAGAAGAAGCGCGCGGATATTACGTTTCATTTCCTTTGTGTGTTTACATCTGTAAAGACCACAAAATGGCTCCTACTAAGCGACAGGTTTCCGGTTCATGAAAAGACGCAATCTCTCCATCCGCACACGGACTACTATTTCACAGCAACTGCCTAAAGACTTTCAAGAAAAGCTGGCTACTTTCCGTGCATATTGTAAAAACAAGATAGCTGAAAAAAAGATCCGGCCAGAGAACATTATCAACATGGACGAGGTTCCACTGACTTTTGATATTCCTGTGAACCGCACTGTGGATACAACGGGAGCACGTACGGTGAATATTCGCACCACAGGGAATGAGAAGTCATCCTTCACTGTGGTTCTAGCTTGCCATGCTAATGGCCAGAAACTTCCACCCATGGTGATATTCAAAAGGAAGACCTTGCCAAAAGAGACCTTTCCAGCCGGCGTCATCATAAAAGCTAACTCGAAGGGATGGATGGATGAAGAAAAGATGAGCGAGTGGTTAAGGGAAGTTTACGCGAAGAGGCCGGGTGGCTTTTTTCACGCAGCTCCGTCCATGTTGATATACGACTCCATGCGCGCCCACATCACGCTGGTTTTTAATATATTATTAAAGTTTGACTGACCTATCTGACTGTTTTTTTGACATTCCTTTAGCGCAGTTAGATGCGGCTTACAACACGGGGCGGCTTATAGGTGGACAAAGTTTTGAAATATGCCGTTCATTGAAGGCGCGGCTTATAACCCAGGGTGCCTTATGGTGCGGAAAATACGGTACATGATATTTGCCGCAATGGAGGTGATTATTATCTCAGAGGAGTGGCGTGTGTGCTTTGTCGCGATGACGGTCAGGACGTACAGCTCGTGATGCGTTTAAGTGTAAGCTTTGCGTGTCGCAGGTCAAACAAGCCGTCTTGTGGGCCCTGCAGGCCGGGTACCGCCACATCGACTGCGCCGCCATTTACGGCAACGAGGTGGAGATCGGAGAAGCCCTTCAGGAGACGCTGGACCACAACAACGTGAGTGACGGCACAGTTTTGAAAGCGTTGCGTTTGAGGGGAGGCGGGGCTAACATGCGGCTGTGGCGTGCAGGCTCTGAGGCGAGAGGACGTGTTCGTCACGTCCAAGCTGTGGAACACGCGACATCACCCTGAGGACGTGGAGCCGGCGCTCCTACAAACCCTGAAGGACCTGCGGCTGGAATATTTGGACCTCTACCTGATCCACTGGCCACACGCCTTCCAGTGAGCGCAACCTCATAATCAGCTCATACTAGGGGTGTAACGGTACACAAAAATTTGGGTTCGGTACGTACCTCGGTTTAGAGGTCACGGTTCGGTTCATTTTTGGTACAGTAAGAAAACAACAAAATATACATTTTTTGGGTTATTTATTTACCAAATTTGCAAAATCTTCCACCAAAATTATTTTTCTTAGTGTAATATTTGATGTGAAGTAATGGGAACTTTGGATAGGTCAATAATTCATAATAACATCGATTTTGATTCAATATTATGTTTTGAGCAATGACAGTTTGAAAGAAAAAAAAAAACAGCTTTGTTTTATTAGTCAACATTGCAACTTTTTCTAAATCAAATCAAATCAACTTTATTTATAAAGCACATTTAAAATTTACCACAGGGGTAGCCAAAGTGCTGTACAATGGGCAGGTTGAAAGATAAAACGAGTACCGAGCAAACACAACACAACACAAACAGAACACGATAAAAAATAAATAAATAAAATAGAATAAATAAAAACATAAAAACAGGTTCACAGCAGGTGTATTATGGGGCGCCATTGCAGGATGGATATCACTCAGTGTTAAAAGCCATGGAATAAAAGTATGTTTTTAAGAGAGATTTAAAAACAGGAAGAGAGGAGGCTTGTCTAACACTCAGGAGTAGGTCGTTCCAGAGCTTGGGAGCAGCAATGGCGAAAGCTCTGTCACCTCTAAGCTTCAGCCTTGTGTCAGGGACCGTCAGCAGCAGCTGATCGGCTGATCTTAAGGATCGGGTGGGGCTGTAAGGCTGAAGGAGGTCTGAGAGATAGGTTGGCGCGAGGTTGTTTAGACATTTAAAAACAAATAAAAGGAGTTAAAAATGTATTCGATAACGCACAGGGAGCCTACTAATTACATTTAACCTTTAAGCTTTTTTATTTCACTTTTGTTATGTTTTTGTTTATTTTAATAGTATTTTTAGAATGTGCCGTGGGCCTTTAAAACATTAGCTGTGGGCCGCAAATGGCCTCCGGGGCACACTTTTGACACCCCTGCTATAGATAATAAAAAATGAAATGTGATAAATCTATGGATAAAAAGCAGAGCCTGGCGACGCATGCGCATTTATCATAACTCTCTCTCTCTCTCTCTCTCTCTGTCTCTGCCCCTCCCTCACCAATTAATAGTATTTTTAGAATGTGCCGTGGGCCTTTAAAACATTAGCTGTGGGCTGCAAATGGCCTCCGGGGCACACTTTTGACACCCCTGCTATAGATAATAAAAAATGAAATGTGATAAATCTATGGATAAAAAGCAGAGCCTGGCGACGCATGCGCGTTTATCATAACTCTCTCTCTCTCTCTCTCTCTCTGTCTCTGCCCCTCCCTCACCAATGCTGCTGTTTGTTTTGTTTTTAACCCCTTCTTAACCCTGAACGTACATTGAAAATGCACGCAACCCTAACTCAAAATGCCGGACATTTGAGGCATTTAAGAAACTCCGCCCTGACAGCTCCGCAAAAGAGGACATGTCCGGTAAAAAGAGGATGTATGGTCAGACTATCCTAGCCCGTTAGCTGCTAGCATGCCGTGTCATACCTGCCAACTTTTGAAATCAGAAAAACCTAGTAGCCAGGGTCCAGGGGCCGCAGGCCCCGGTAGGTCCAGGACAAAGCCCTGGTGGGGGGTTCAGGCTTCGCCCCCCGACGCAAAATGATTATTAGCATTCAGACAGGTTAAAATGTTGCTAAAAGCATCACTTTTCTATCAGTCACAGTGACTTTTCAAAACAAAAATATTACAGCAAAAATCATATGGGTTGATTGACATGTTTATTCTGTAAGCTAACTTCAATAGTTTGAAATTATTTTGACAGTTAATGCCAGTTATCCTGTCAACCTTTCACAAGACTTCAATTTGTTCATTGAAAGTATAAACACTTTTTACAGTAAACAAATGGTAAAACAGTACTAAACAATTCCATTTAAAAAAAAATTGGTGTCATTATTAACTTTCTGTCCAAGCTTGTATAATCTACTGCCTTGTTCAATTGTAAAAAATATTCTGTGCCTAAAATTCACATTTCTATCACAATTATCATACTGTAAACATGGTAAGCTAACTTCATTAAAATTAATAGTCCTGTCAATAGCATGGAATTACAATTCAAATGTAGTTTTTTTGTAAGCCTTTCAAAATATGAAAAATTAATGAAAATTAATTGAAGCCATCAGACACTTGAAAAGTGGCACATCACATCTCTAATGTAATCATTTGAACTTTTCAACAGAAATAGCACTGCAAAAATATTAAGGACATACTTCTGTATTTTGGTAGTTATGCTGTCAACATTTAACAAGATTTCTTCAACTTGGACTTGAAAGCATAAATAGTATAAACACTTTTAACAGTTTAACAGTACTAAACAATTCCAATAGATAACATTGGTGTCATTACCTTTTTGTGGCTAAAATCCGAAAAACGTTGAAAGTTTTCCACTTGTATCGCTAGCAACGGCATTAGACTTGTGTTTTTTTGTCCCAACGTGGTCTTTTACATCGCTAATTCCTCCGTGTCCGATCGAAAAATCTTGTCTGCACAAGGTGCAATTCGCGTAGTTTTCACCCTTTTTGGAACGGATAATTATTCCCGGATAGGCTTTTGAATATTCTTCACGGAATGACTGCAGTTTTCTTTTCGGTTTAAGACTCGTTTGCGATTTTTCTCCGGCTGATTCCATGATCGTTCGCTCGTTTGGAAACAATGGCAACTGGTGCCTCGTGCTTGGCAGCGGTGCTATAAATAGCCTCGCGCATGGCATTCGGAATTGCTCGTTAGGAAGTTACGGGAAGCAGTGTCGATTGTCATTGTTGTTACGCGATTTCGTGAATAAAACTTAAAAAAAAAAAATTTCTTTTAATTAATGAAAAACCGTATTTTTTATCACTGCAACCCATCCATCCATCCATCTTCTTCCGCTTATCCGAGGTCGGGTCGCGGGGGCAGCAGCTTAAGCAGGGAAGCCCAGACTTCCCTCTCCCCAGCCACTTGGTCCAGCTCCTCCCGGGGGATCCCGAGGCGTTCCCAGGCCAGCAGGGAGAGATAGTCTTCCCAGCGTGTCCTGGGTCTTCCCCGTGGCCTCCTACCGGTCGGACGTGCCCGAAACACCTTCCTAGGGAGGCGTTCGGGTGGCATCCTGACCAGATGCCCGAACCACCTCATCTGGCTCCTCTCCATGTGGAGGAGCAGCGGCTTTACTTTGAGCTCCCCCCGAATGACAGAGCTTCTCACCCTATCTCTAAGGGAGAGCCCCGCCACCCGGCGGAGGAAACTCATTTCGGCCGCTTGTACCCGTGATCTTGTCCTTTCGGTCATGACCCAAAGCTCATGACCATAGGTGAGGATGGGAACGTAGATCGACCGGTAAATCGAGAGCTTTGCCTTCTGGCTCAGCTCCTTCTTCACCACAACGGATCGATACAGCGTCCGCATTACTGAAGACGCCGCACCGATCCGCCTGTCGATCTCACGATCCACTCTTCCCCCACTCGTGAACAAGACTCCGAGGTACTTGAACTCCTCCACTTGGGGCAAGATCTCCTCCCCAACCCGGAGATGGCACTCCACCCTTTTCCGGGAGAGAACCATGGACTCGGACTTGGAGGTGCTGATTCCCATCCCAGTCGCTTCACACTCGGCTGCGAACCGATCCAGCGAGAGCTGAAGATCTTGGCCGGAGGAAGCCATCAGGACCACATCATCTGCAAATAGCAGTGACCTAATCCTGCAGCCACCAAACCAGATCCCCTCAACGCCCTGACTGCGCCTAGAAATTCTGTCCATAAAGGTTATGAACAGAATGGGTGACAAAGGGCAGCCTTGGCGGAGTCCAACCCTCACTGGAAACGTGTCCGACTTACTGCCGGCAATGCGGACCAAGCTCTGACACTGATCATACAGGGAGCGAACTGCCACAATAAGACAGTCCGTTACCCCATACTCTCTGAGCACTCCCCACAGGACTTCCCGGGGTACACGGTCGAATGCCTTCTCCAAGTCCACAAAGCACATGTAGACTGGTTGGGCAAACTCCCATGCACCCTCAAGGACCCTGCCGAGAGTATAGAGCTGGTCCACAGTTCCACGACCAGGACGAAAACCACACTGTTCCTCCTGAATCCGAGGTTCGACTATCCGGCGTAGCCTCCTCTCCAGTACACCTGAATAGACCTTACCGGGAAGGCTGAGGAGTGTGATCCCACGATAGTTGGAACACACCCTCCGGTTCCCCTTCTTAAAGAGAGGAACCACCACCCCGGTCTGCCAATCCCGAGGTACCGCCCCCGATGTCCACGCGATGTTGCAGAGTCTTGTCAACCAAGACAGCCCCACAACATCCAGAGCCTTAAGGAACTCCGGGCGGATCTCATCCACCCCCGGGGCCTTGCCACCGAGGAGCTTTTTAGCTACCTCGGCAACCTCAGCCCCAGAAATAGGAGAGCCCACCACAGATTCCCCAGGCCCTGCTTCCTCATAGGAAGACGTGCTGGTAGAATTGAGGAGGTCTTCAAAGTATTCCCTCCACCGATCCACTGCAACCGTAACCCGGAATAGGTTGATGAAAACCAAACTAATTACGGGAAAACCGGACTAATTACGGGAAAACCGGAGTAGTTGGCAGGTATGCCGTGTGTTGTGCCTCGGTGTGCATTGTTTACACAACGTGCGTTACGCTACTTAATATGTCCGTGCGGAAACTCGTTAGGTACACCTCCAAACCGAACCGGAACCCTCGTACCGGAACGGTTCAATACAAATACACGTACCGTTACACCCCTAGCTCATACACTTCCTGTTATTTAGCCTCGGTTCCTTTCTTTTCAACATGTCCACGCCGCTCCCTCCCTCGCCACTAGACGCGGAGACACACCTTTCCCCAAAAAGGAGGACGGCTCGCTGCTGTACGACCAGGTGGACTACAAGCTGACGTGGGCCGCCATGGAGAAGCTGGTGGGGAAGGGTCTGGTGCGGGCCATCGGCCTGTCCAACTTCAACAGCCGGCAGGTGGACGACATCCTGTCTGTGGCCAGCATTAAGCCCGCCGTCCTGCAGGTACGCCAACTCCTCTTTTTGCTCAGTCGGCATCCCACCTTTATTACGTCACTAAAGTAACAGGACGTGAGCACCCTTTGGACAAAAAGAGGAAAATTGAGGAAAAAAAAGATGACAATTTTTTATCAGCACAAAGTGCTGCCATGGAAACACAGAAAGAAAAAAACTAAATTTCCTACAATTTGAGGAGCATTTCTACAGCATAATTTACCTTCAGATGTATTCTAACAACCTGTCTTTTTGACCTGTATTGTACCACACCATTTGTTGTTGTTTTAGTAGATAATTTACTAACATATTTAGGGCTGCAGCTAACGATTATTTTTCTATCGATTAATCTATAGATTATTTTTTTCGATTAATCGGTTAATCTATAGATTATTTTTTTGATTAATCTATAGATTATTTTTCCTTTTACCGATTTTTTTTTATTATTTAAAATGAAGAGGAAAAAATAAATGTAGGCCAGTTTTTTCAAAAGGCATGGCTTTTATTTACAAAAAAAAAAGTATGGCCACTCAGTCAACATTGACAACAACATGACAAAATATTCTGTAACAATGTAAACATTTAAAACTTTAACATTTAACAAAATTAAAAGTAGCTTATTTGCTTTTTAATGTGCAAATATAAAAGTAAACATCCAGTGCAAATCTTAATATTCTGGAATACTATAAGCATTTCAAAAGTAAAAGTATTGCTTATTTTGCTTTAAAATGTGCAAAAATAAAGATAAACATCCAATACAAAAAAGTGCAAAACGGAAATATTCTGTAACAAGTGTAAACATTTCAACAAAAGTAAAAGTATTGCTTATTTGCTAAAATGTGCAAAAATAAAGCTAAACATCCAATACAAAAAAGTGTACAGTGTAAACATTTCAACAAAAGTAAAAGTATTGCTTATTTTTCTTAATAACACAACAATGATAGTATGATTAAAGTGAAAGTTAATTGTTGGTTTGTACATAGTATATGTAACTGTTAATGTTGTAAAAGGTATTTGCACAACTAATTAACGTTAGCGTTTGTGACACGTCTTGTGCCGTGGGGTTCTTTCAGGACCGACAGACTGAACGCCAGACGGCTTTGCCAGGTTTACAATCTTTTAATTTTACACAAAGTCTTTTCTCTTCCAACTGCGCGGATCGCGCACCTGGGCACGATTGCGGCGTCGCTCCCGGCGCGCCCCGCCTCGCCGCTCGCTCGCCGCAGCCGCCTCTCCACAGCGTTAAAGAGGAGCGCGTCTTTGTAAACACTGAACAGGCACGCCAAACGCGCCTCTCAGAGCGAAACGGTGCTTTAGTTTATGAATTTACAACGCAGATACAAATGACACATTCATGTTTTTGTGTAATAATGACAACGTGTACGCACGCGGACGATTGACTTGTTGATGGTGATGGCAAGAACGCTGTCGGGGGTTTTCTTTTCAAATGTTCGTTCATAGCCGTTGTGCTGCTATGATAGGCCATTTCCGCTCGACACAGTGTGCATACAACAACATTATTAGGCCGTTTATTGAAATACTCCCACACTTTTGATGACTTTTGGCGTGCTTTTTTCCCCTCGCTCGCATCGTCTGCTTTGCGCTCCGCCATGACAGTAAAGTAGAGTGACGTAAATATGCGACGCGCCGACGCACAAAAATGGCGTCGACGTATTTACGTAACCGATGACGTCGACTACGTCGACGCGTCGTTTCAGCCTTAAACATATTATCATTTAAAATTCTATAACATGCTTGCAAAGAACTCAGAAAATATTTCCCATTGGCAACTCTTTCCTGTAGCCACGCCCCCTCAGGTGATATACTTCCGGTGTCGTGACCTCTGTCAACAATCCGTCACGTCAACAATGTACCTTCTCATTGTCTACCAGTAAATACTCTACAACTACAACTGCTTTGGGAACTAACAGTGTTGGGATTGTAATCATCCAAATATGATCACCTGATCTAAACCCGATAGAACACCTCTGGGACATAATGTTTGGGTCCATCAGACGCCGCCAGGTTGCTCCTCAGACTTTACACTGATGCCCTTAGACAGATCTGGGAGGACATCCCACAAGACAGCATCCATTAGGAGCATGGCACCACGTTGTCAAGCATGCATACAAGCACGTGGGGGCCACACAAGATATTGAAAATAATTTTGAGTTGCAGAAATAGAATTTAGGCAAAATGGACGAGCCTGCCACATCATTTTATCACTTTGATTTGTGGGGTGTCTATATACTGAGCCCTCTGTAGGTTGAAAACTTTTATTTCCATCAAAAGATGTGGCATCCTTTTGTTCCTCAGACATTAAACTGTCCATATCAGTATAGATATCACACTTTTTTTTTCACCATTGAAATCTGATGTTTTCAAAGTGTTCCTTTTAATTTTATATATATATATATATATATATATATATATATATATATATATATATATATATATATATATATATAAAATGTATGTACCGTATTTTTCTGACGATAAGTTGCCGTTTTTTTCATATTTTGGCCGGGGGTGTGACTTATACTCAGGAGCGACTTATGTGTGAAATGATGAACACATTATAATATTATTGATGTCATTGACGTAAGAGACTAGACGTATAAGATTTCATGGGATTTAGCGATTAGGAGTGACAGATTGTATAGCATGTTCTATATGTTATAGTTATTTGAATGACTCTTACCATAATATGTTACATTAACATACCAGTTGGTTATTTACAGTGTTGGGTTAGTTACTGAAAACCAGTAACTAGTTACAGTTACTAGTTACTTTATTTCAAAAGTAACTCAGTTACTAACTCAGTTACTTACACCAAAAAGTAATGCGTTACTGTGAAAAGTAACTATTTAGTTACTTCTTTTTTTCTTCTTTTTTTTTTTAAAGCTCCCATTAATGCCCTTTTTGCCTTCATTTCAGTACTGTTATTGCACTGGAGAATAATACAATCTGTTGATCAACTTGACATGCATTTTTATTTTCCTTTTAACATAATGAATGAAAAACAGTGCAACATAAAAAGGCATTCCTCCTTTCTTTAAACTTGGACCAATGACCATTAATAAAAAACAAGTTTAAGTGCAACATAAGAAGAAACATCATCTTCCTTGAAACATAAAGCCTGACATCTGGAGTGATGCTGCTGTCTTCCACACTTGGAGCCATGGATTGTAGAATACTTGTTTTCAGTGGCAGGATCATTGACACAGATGGTGAAGTTTCAGTGCTCAGTAGAGATGGAACACTTTTGAGGGGTTTAAGCACCTGGAGGACCTCACCTGCCACTCTCACATCATCATCAGACAGGGTGACATTTGTCTTCAGGGTGTTGTGGGTCAATGCAGAGTATATAGCTGCCTGCTGCTCCAACATATCATAAGTGGAGTTCCACCTCGTTGGGACATCATGTATGAGCAGGCAGCTTTAGCATTTCTTGCTTTGTCTTAAGCACATGAGCAGCTGTTGTGCTTGGGTGGAAGTAAGAAACCTTCCTGATCCTCCCAAAGAGGCGCTCCATCCTATTGACTGAGATTCCCTTCTGTGATGCCAAATTCACTCCATGTGCAAAGCACCTATCTGTGGTCCCAGTCCTGCCTCATTCTCTGTAATTATTAGATTTTTGGCATTATCACGTGTGACTGGGATATCTTTATCTTCCAGTCCTCCACTGCTTGTGTCAGTACCTGCGCAAGGTGACTCTCGTAGAGGGGGCGTGTCTTCTCATCTCCCAGTCTGCTGTGATGAAGTGAGCGCTTATAGTTCCGCTGGACGTCCACTCGTCTGTCATGAGCGCAACAGATGATGCTCGGGATAGTTCATCCACAACTTTTTTCTTCTCCTGCTCATAAAGATCTGGCACAATCTTATTGCTGAAGTGGGTGCGCGACGGGATGTCGTAACGTGGTTCAAGCACGTTATCAGCATGTGTTTAAAACCCTCGTTTTGCACAACCGAGTCTGCACTTATAAACACACCGATTCAATGGCGGGGGCGTTCAAGCTCCTCCGTTACTGCGCTCGCCATGACCACGCTGTGTGTGGACTGAACGTGACAACAACTTTTTTTTGTTTGTTTCATATAACAAACCGCGGATCAAACCTCCCCCCCCCCCCCCACACACACACACACACACACATAGACCGCGCCTCTTTTCTTCTCTCCGGCTTGTGACAGAGGAAGATTCAGAAGAACGACACCGCAGCGCTTCTGTTTCTAGCCGATACTACATCAAAAGTAACGTAAAATAACGCAGTAACGCATCATGTAGTAACGGTAACTAAATTACTGAATAAAAAAAAATAACGCGTTAGATTACTAGTTACCGCCGAAACTAACGGCGTTACAGTAACGCGTTACTTTGTAACGCGTTAGTCCCAACACTGGTTATTTATGCCTCATATAACGTACACTTATTCAGCCTGTTGTTCACTATTCTTCATTTATTTTAAATTGCCTTTCAAATGTCTATTCTTGCTGTTGGCTTTTATCAAATACATTTCCCCCAAAAATGCGACTTATACTCCAGTGCGACTTATATATGTTTTTTTTCCCTTCTTTATTATGCATTTTCGGCCGGTGCGACTTATACTCCGGAGCGACTTTAACTCCGAAAAATGTGGTATATATATATATGTGTGTGTGTGTGTGTGTATGTGTGTATGTATATAAGTATGTATGTATATGTATGTGTATATATATATATATATGTATGTATGTATGTGTATGTGTATGTATATGTATAATATATATATATATATATATATATATATATATATATGCATATATATATATATATGTATGTATGTATGTATGTATGTGTACTAGCAAGTGGTCTACATGACTGAATGTACTAGCAAGTGGTCTACAAGCAGTGACTGTGTTTGGGGGGTGGGGGGAGCAGGTAGAGAGCCACCCCTACCTGGCCCAAGTCAAACTGCAGGCCCACTGCCGGGCCCGGGGCCTGGTGATGACGGCCTACAGCCCTCTTGGCTCCCCGGACCGTGCCTGGAAACATGCGGATGAACCCGTCCTGCTGGATGAGACCGCCATTGCAGCGCTGGCCAACAAATACAAGAAATCGCCCGCTCAGATCATCCTCAGGTGACCACATGTTGTCGCTAGAACCGATACTCTGCTGTCATGTATAGACCAACATTCATGCTCTCACCGTGTGATGTATAGACCAACATTCATGCTCTCACCATGTGATGTATAGGCCAACATTCATGCTCTCACCGTGTGATGTATAGACCAACATTCATGCTCTCACAGTGTGATGTATAGACCAACATTCATGCACTCACCGTGTGATGTATAGGCCAACATTCATGCTCTCACCGTGTTTCCTGTGTGCACAGGTGGCAGACGCAGCGTGGCGTGGTGACCATCCCCAAAAGCGTGACAGAGTCGCGTATCCAAGAGAATATTGAGGTGAGCAGGGATGTAACTCTGTCAAAATCTCACGGTATGATATTATTATCACAGTATTAAGGCCACGGAACGATATTATTGTCCAAATGATTATTGATTATACTCTATGTCCCAAAAAAAAGGTGCCATAGTGTGTAAAATGAAGTGTTTAGGATACACACTTACCGTATTTTCCGCACCAAAAGGCGCCCTGGGTTATAAGCCGCGCCTTCAATGAACGGCATATTTCAAAACTTTGTCCACCTATAAGCCGCCCTGTGTTATAAGCCGCATCTAACTGCACTAAAGGAATGTCAAAAAAACAGTCAGATAGGTCAGTCAAACTTTAATAATATATTAAAAACCAGCGTGATGTGGGCGCGCATGGAGTCGTATATCAACATGGACAGAGCTGCGTGAAAAAAGCCACCCGGCCTCTTCGCGTAAACTTACCTTAACCACTCGCTCATCTTTTCTTCATCCATCCATCCCTTCGAGTTAGCTTTTATGATGACGCCGGCTGGAAAGGTCTCTTTTGGCAAGGTCTTCCTTTTGAATATCACCATGGGTGGAAGTTTCTGGCCATTAGCATGGCAAGCTAGAACCACAGTGAAGGATGACTTCTCATTCCCTGTGGTGCGAATATTCACCGTACGTGCTCCCGTTGTATCCACAGTGCGGTTCACAGGAATATCAAAAGTCAGTGGAACCTCGTCCATGTTGATAATGTTCTCTGGCCGGACCTTTTTTTCAGCTATCTTGTTTTTACAATATGCACGGAAAGTAGCCAGCTTTTCTTGAAAGTCTTTAGGCAGTTGCTGTGAAATAGTAGTCCGTGTGCGGATGGAGAGATTGCGTCTTTTCATGAACCGGAAACCTGTCGCTTAGTAGGAGCCATTTTGTGGTCTTTACAGATGTAAACACACAAAGGAAATGAAACGTAATATCCGCGCGCTTCTTCTTCTTCTACGGGGGCGGGTGGTTGCTTACAGTAGAAGAAGAAGCGCTTCCTGTTCTATGGGGGCGGGTGCTTACCTTGGCGGTTGCTTGCGTAGAAGAAGAAGCACTTCCTCTTCTACGGGGAAAAAAGATGGCGGCTGTTTACCGTAGTTGCGAGACCGAAACTTTATGAAAATGAATCTTAATATTAATCCATATATAAAGCGCACCGGGTTATAAGCCGCACTGTCAGCTTTTGAGTAAATTTGTGGTTTTTAGGTGCGGCTAATAGTGCGGAAAATACGGTACTGTAATTGTAGACAAACATACATGATGTTATAATCATATTTATTACTATTAACATGTATTTAAGTGCAAAGAATTGTGCAGGAACATCTTCGCTTTCATATATTTCAACACAATTGTAGTTGATGTTTTTAAAGTGACAATGTAACATCTAGTATGAAACAATCTTTACTTTTCTGTCTTTTACTTTATGAGAAGCAGTGTCCTCTACAGTGGACATTTTTTTATTTGAAATGCTGTTTCTCAGAAAAGTTCAATAACAATTGAACTTTAGCTCATGTAAATATCATATGGGTGGGATGACACTCCTCAGCCTTCCTGGTAAGGTCTATTCAGGTGTACTGGAGAGGATAGTCCAACCTCGGATTCAGGAGGAACAGTGTGGTTTTGGTCCTGGTGGTGGAACTGTGGACCAGCTCTATACTCTGGGCAGGGTCCTTGAGGGTGCATGGGAGTGTGCCCAACCAGTCTACATGTGCTTTGTGGACTTGGAGAAGGCATTCCACAGTCCTGTGGGGAGTGCTCAGAGAGTATCGGACTGTCTGATTGTGGCGGTCCGCTCCCTGTATGATCAGTGTCAGAGCTTGGTCCGCATTGCCGGCAGTAAGTCAGTGAGGGTTGGACTCCGCCAAGGCTGCCCTTTGTCACCCATTCTGTTCTGAACTTTTATGGACAGAATTTCTAGGCGCAGTCAAGGCGTTGAGGGGATCCGGTTTGGTGGCTGCAGGATTAGGTCTCTGCTTTTTGCAGATGATGTAGTCCTGATGGCTTCATCTGGCCAGGATCTTCAGCTCTCACTGGATCGGTTCGCAGCCGAGTGTGAAGCGACTGGGATGAGAATCAGCACCTCCAAGTCCGAGTTCATGGTTCTCGCCCGGAAAAGGGTGGAGTGCCATCTCCGGGTTGGGGAAGAGATCTTGCCCCAAGTGGAGGAGTTCAAGTACCTCGGAGTCTTGTTCACGAATGAGGGAAGAGTGGATGGTGAGATGGACAGGCGGATCGGTGCGGCGTCTTCAGTAATGCGGACACTGTATCGATCCGTTGTGGTGAAGAAGGAGCTGAGCCGGAAGGCAAAGCTCTCAATTTACCGGTCGATCTACGTCGCCCCGCTGCTGCTCCTCCACATGGAGAGGAGCCAGATGAGATCAGAATCAGAATCAGAATCAGCTTTATTGTCATTACGCAAGGTAACGAGATTGAGGCCATTCCATACAGTGCGATGTGTGCATGCTAGAAAAACAATGTGCAAATATATAAAAATATAAAAAATGTAGAAGTGCAATGAATATGGTGTGAAATGAATATATACATGAAAAAACAAAAAACAAAAACAGGGTGGTTGGTGGAATGGGTTATTGCACCGAAGAGAAGGCAGTTATGAGGGACAATGGGGCAGTCCGTTCAGGATGGTTATGGCCCTGGGGAAGAAGCTGTTCTTTAGCCTGTTTGTTTTGGTTTTAATGCACCTGTAGCGCTTCCCAGAGGGCAGCAGGTGGAACAGGTCAGAGCCAGGGTGGGTGCTGTCCTTGATGATGGCACTGGCTCTGTTGAGGCAGCGGGAGGTGTAGATGTCCGTCAGAGAGGGGAGAGGGCGGCCGATGATCTTCTGAGCCGTCTTGACCACTCTTTGCAGCCTCTCCCTGTCTGCTGCAGTGCAGCTGCCGTACCATACCGTAATACAGTAGGTCAGCAGGCTCTCGATGGACGAGCGGTAGAAGGTCAGCAGCAGGTCAGGCTTCAGGTTGTACTTCCCGAGGACTCTAAGGAAGTGTAGCCGCTGCTGAGCCTTCTTGATGATTGATGTGGTGTTGACTGTCCAGGAGAAGTCTTTAGAGATGTGGACTCCAAGGTACCTGAAGGTGTGGACCCTCTCTACACGCTCGCCGTTGATGTAGAGGGGGGCAGGGTCGGTGCTGCTCCTCCTGAAGTCGACGATGATCTCTCTGGTCTTGCTGGTGTTGAGAGCGAGGTTGTTCTCCGAAGACCAGGCCGTCAGCTTCAGGACCTCCTCTCTATAGGCAGCCTCGTCACCCCTGGAGATGAGCCCGACCACTGTGGTATCGTCGGCGAACTTGACGGTAAGGTTGTCACTGTGGGCCGGACTGCAGTCATGGGTGTAAAGGCAGTAGAGGAGGGGGCTCAGCACACAGCCCTGTGGGGAGCCGATGCTCAGCGTGCGGGAGGATGAGAGGTGCGGGCCAAGTCTCACATTCTGGGGTCGGTCCGTTAGGAAGTCCCTTATCCAGGCGTTTGTGAGAGGGGGGAGGCCAAGAGTGTCCAGTTTATTGCAGAGTCTGTCTGGGATTATTGTATTGAAGGCAGAGCTATAGTCCACAGAGAGCATCCGGACGTAGCTCTGCTGCTGCTCCAGGTGGTTCAGAGCAGAGTGGAGAGCAACAGTGATGGCGTCCTCTGTGGACCTGTTCGCCCGGTATGCGAACTGGTGGGGGTCGAAGTCTGGAGGGATATGGTCCTTGATGTGCTGGAGAACAAGTCGCTCGAAGCACTTCATGATTACCGGAGTGAGGTGGTAGGGTGAGATGGTTCGGGCATCTGGTCAGGATGCCACCCGAAGGTGTTTAGGGCAAGTCCGACCGGTAGGAGGCCACGGGGAAGACCCAGGACACGTTGGGAAGACTATGTCTCCCGACTGGCCTGGGAACGCCTTCGGGATCCCCCGGGAGGAGCTGGACCAAGTGGCTGGGGAGAGGAAAGTCTGGGCTTCCCTGCTTAGGCTGCTGCCCCCGCGACCCCACCTGGGATAAGTGGAAGAAAATGAATGGATGGATAATGTAAATACTTCATGAATTGATGCTAAGCTCCGCTGGCTTCAAATATATTTTCTGGGTGACAGTTTATGAGGTGACAACTTGCCTAAGGTGCAGCAGCTGGGATAGGCTTACACCTATTTCCGTCACACGTCACAGCATTATTGTGAAAACTTTGAAGCCAAAATAATGCCGCATGGACAACATCGTTACATCCCTTAAAAACTGCTATTGACACTGCGGCAAAGACTGTGCTGATGATGTGACGGCGGGGCTTTGTCAGGTGTTTGACTTCACGCTGGAGGCAGAGGAGATGAGCGCCATCACGGCGCTGAATAAAGACTGGCGCTACATCGTTCCTATGGTCCAGGTAAGCACGCCGCTTCATTGCTAGGATTCTGCTTGTTGAAGTAAACGCACGTTGGCCGTGAGTACAAAAAAAATTCAATGACGTCTTTGTGAGTTCTCCGTATTGCAGGTGGACGGGAAGCAAGTTCCTCGGGATGCGGGACATCCTCATTACCCGTTTAACGACCCTTACTGAGGGATTTGTGCCTTCACGCAGCCGCGTGGCCCCCAAAACTGCCCCTGCCAAAAAAACACACCGTCCTTGTCTCATGGTTGGTTGTGGTGAAGAACAATCTTTTTTTGATGAATGAACAGGTGGTCACTTCCTGTTTACGTCTTACTTAAAGGGGAACTGCACTTTTTTTTTTTTTTTTTTTAGGAATTTTGCCTTTCGGTCACAATCCTTATGAGAGACAAGAACACGTGTTTTTTTTAAATGCATTCTAATTTGTTATTATAGGTGAGAACATCTGCACCTTAACACAACATAAACACAACAGGACAAATACCCAGAATCCCATGCAGCCCTGACTCTTCCGGGCTACATTATACACCCCTGCTATCACCAAACCCCGCCCCCAGCCCAACCCTGCTCCCTCACACATCAACCCCCCCCCCCCCCCCTCTCTGTGCGTAGGTTGAGGTGGGCGGGGTTTGGTAGGGGGTGGAGGTGTATAATGTATCCCGGAAGAGTTAGGGCTGCATGGGATTCTGGGTATTTGTCCTGTTGTGTTTATGTTGTGTTACGGTGCAGATGTTCTCCTGAAATTTGTTTATCATTCTTGTTTGGTGTGGGTTCACAGTGTGGCGCATTATTAGTAAGAGTGTTAAAGTTTTTTTTTTTTTTATACCGCCACCGTCAGTGTGACCTGTGTGGTTGATGACCAAGTATGCTTTGCTGTCACCTACGTGAGCAAGCGGAAGCTCCATACAACGTGTGGCTGTTCAGGCACGCTGGCTGTAGTGGGTGCTATATGCTGTACCATCACGTTTGTTTCTAGGTGGCTAGCAATGAAGCTAATGCTTCTAAACCAATTTAAAATTGCAGCCAAAAAACGACAACAGTACTTCATTTATGTTCGGCAAGCTGTTAATAACTAAGCAGCAGCAACGTTGTTATTGTAAGAGCGAACACTGAGGACCTGGTTATTTAGCATAGCATCACATCGCCTTGCCATGGTCTAAGCCGTAAGATAGCTTCTGTGTCAACACATGAAGAGATTTAGAGTTTTTAAAGCACAAAACAATGCGATAGGACACAAATATGTACTGACTGAAAAACATGAACAATTATATTACAGTATACAGTAAGTAATAGCCCACGTTTCCTGTTTTGTTAGTTCATGATCAATATCCTAGTGACTCACTCCATTTGTCTGTTTTTTCCAGTTTATTTTGGGTAAGCACACCATTTATGTCTGAAATAGCTCGGCTCCAATTTCCACATTTGCAGTTTCAAGTCACGCTGGTCTCCACTCTCTCGGCTTCCGTCTGATCCAACGTTTCACCCTTCCTTCGTGCTTGGTAAGCCTCTTTACCCAGTAGTTTGTTCCCCGCATATTCAGCTTCAAAAAGGTAAGGTTTGTTATTCCTGATTTGTCCAAAAATAGCCGTCATCATCCTCTATTTCAAAGTCTGGCACGATTAAGAACAAATACGCGATTGTTTCCGGAAGTCTGAGGTCTGTTGCTGTGGGCAGAGGAAATAAGTCCCGGTAATGTTTTAAATGACCAAAATAAGGTAAATATTGTACATATTACATGTTGTTATGAAATTGTCTGTTACTAAATGATATACAGTACAGGACAACACCTTCTCCTCATTCAATCTTTATTTTCATGACTATTTACATTGTAGATTGTCACATCAAAACTATGAATGAACACATGTGGAGTTATATACTTAACAAAAAAAGGTAAAATAACTGAAAACATGTTTTATATTCTAGTTTCTTCAAAATAGCCACCTTTTGCTCTAATCACTGCTTTGCACACTCTTGGCATTCTCTCCATGAGCTTCAAGAGGTAGTCACCTGAAATGGTTTTCCCTTCACAGGTGTCATAGTTTTGATGTGACAATCTAAAATGTAAATAGTCATGAAAATAAAGAAAAGGCATTGAAATGAGAAGGTATGTCCAAACTTTTGGCCTGTACTGTACTATATATACTTGCATGTATATAAAAAGATTGATGGAGGGCTTTGAAGGCTACAATGGTGACTCCCAAGCATTTTTTTTGTCTTTAGAATCCTTTAAAAAAAAGTTACTGTATAGTGAATGATAGACAAAATTCCAAGAAAGTGCAGTTCCCCTTTAAGGCAACTGGTCAAAAATAGATGTGGATTTAATACCGTGATGCTGATCACAATTTGTAATAAAAAAGTAAATACAATTTGACACAAGTTCTGTATGAAATGAATGGGAGCTCCGTCCATACTTGCCAACCTTGAGACCTCCGATTTCGGGAGGTGGGGGTGGGGGCGGGGGCCGTGGTTAAGATATATATACAGGTAAAAGCCAGTAAATTAGAATATTTTGAAAAACTTGATTTATTTCAGTAATTGCATTCAAAAGGTGTAACTTGTACATTATATTTATTCATTGCACACAGACTGATGCATTCAAATGTTTATTTCATTTAATTTTGATGATTTGAAGTGGCAACAAATGAAAATCCAAAATTCCGTGTGTCACAAAATTAGAATATTACTTAAGGCTAATACAAAAAAGGGATTTTTAGAAATGTTGGCCAACTGAAAAGTATGAAAATGAAAAATATGAGCATGTACAATACTCAATACTTGGTTGGAGCTCCTTTTGCCTCAATTACTGCGTTAATGCGGCGTGGCATGGAGTCGATGAGTTTCTGGCACTGCTCAGGTGTTATGAGAGCCCAGGTTGCTCTGATAGTGGCCTTCAACTCTTCTGCGTTTTTGGGTCTGGCATTCTGCATCTTCCTTTTCACAGATTTTCTATGAGGCTAAGGTCAGGGGAGTTGGCGGGCCAATTTAGAACAGAAATACCATGGTCCGTAAACCAGGCACGGGTAGATTTTGCGCTGTGTGCAGGCGCCAAGTCCTGTTGGAACTTGAAATCTCCATCTCCATAGAGCAGGTCAGCAGCAGGAAGCATGAAGTGCTCTAAAACTTGCTGGTAGACGGCTGCGTTGACCCTGGATCTCAGGAAACAGAGTGGACCGACACCAGCAGATGACATGGCACCCCAAACCATCACTGATGGTTTGGGTTGGTTTGGTTTGCATTTCCTTTGGAAATCGAGGTCCCAGAGTCTGGAGGAAGACAGGAGAGGCACAGGATCCACGTTGCCTGAAGTCTAGTGTAAAGTTTCCACCATCAGTGATGGTTTGGGGTGCCATGTCATCTGCTGGTGTCGGTCCACTCTGTTTCCTGAGATCCAGGGTCAACGCAGCCGTCTACCAGCAAGTTTTAGAGCACTTCATGCTTCCTGCTGCTGACCTGCTCTATGGAGATGGAGATTTCAAGTTCCAACAGGACTTGGCGCCTGCACACAGCGCAAAATCTACCCGTGCCTGGTTTACGGACCATGGTATTTCTGTTCTAAATTGGCCCGCCAACTCCCCTGACCTTAGCCCCATAGAAAATCTGTGAAAAGGAAGATGCAGAATGCCAGACCCAAAAACGCAGAAGAGTTGAAGGCCACTATCAGAGCAACCTGGGCTCTCATAACACCTGAGCAGTGCCAGAAACTCATCGACTCCATGCCACGCCGCATTAACGCAGTAATTGAGGCAAAAGGAGCTCCAACCAAGTATTGAGTATTGTACATGCTCATATTTTTCATTTTCATACTTTTCAGTTGGCCAACATTTCTAAAAATCCCTTTTTTGTATTAGCCTTAAGTAATATTCTAATTTTGTGACACACGGAATTTTGGATTTTCATTTGTTGCCACTTCAAATCATCAAAATCAAATGAAATAAACATTTGAATGCATCAGTCTGTGTGCAATGAATAAATATAATGTACAAGTTACACCTTTTGAATGCAATTACTGAAATAAATCAAGTTGTTCAAAATATTCTAATTTACTGGCTTTTACCTGTATATATAAATAAAATAAATACTTGAATTTCAGTGTTCATTTACAAACTACAACTCACAAACACTTTAGAGTTAGGCTCCACCATCAGAATGTGTACTTAAACTTATAAAGATCACATGGATATTATTCAGTGAGTTGATTCACCAAAACTAACCTGTTATACAGGAGGAAAAAGCACACAGGACGTTTCAATTGTTCACAGACTGGTCGCGCTCATCAGAATGACAAGACACTTCCGGTCTGCAGGTGATAGCATTCAATTGGGAAGAAACGCCCCCTACTGACCAATGTGAATACTGATAAATGTGGAATGACAGCTCCAAAAACGAATTCAAACCACAAAATAAAATAAATCAACACAAAAATGTGACACATTATGGGTGGGTCACATATGCATGTACAGTAGATGGCAGTATTGTCCTGTTTAAAAGTGTCACAACATTGCTGTTTACGGCAGACCAACTGCTTTACGGTAGACACTGTTGTTGTGTGTTGTCAACACGTCACTCAGGTCCGCCTGAATTTCGGGAGTTTTTCGGGAGAAAATTCGTCCCGGGAGGTTTTCGGGAGAGGCGCTGAATTTCGGGAGTCTCCCGGAAAATCCGGGAGGGTTGGCAAGTATGGCTCCGTCAGATGTGTCCTTCAGTTCTGTCCTTTCCATGGCCTGATTTTACATCCAAGAAGACGTGTCAAACGTCCCCTGAGAGACTTCCACTGTCACTTAGGCTGTGTGTGGTCACGGATGTACTAGGAGGGGAAACGAGAAGACATTTTGTCTGGTCCATGCAAGAAAACTGCTCCACCGTGACTTTGGACTGTGGGTTACCTGCACGGTGTCCTCCAAAGTGGCGTATCTGTAGCTGGGCGGTCCGAGGCTCTGCAGCAGGCTGGCGTGCTGATGCCGGCTGCTTTCGATGAAGCGTCGCGTCGTGGCGAGCTGCTGTCTCAGCATGTTGTTGAGCGTCAACACGTCGGGCCGGACGCCTCCGAGGCCTGCAGGAAGGCGGAGACACGTGAGATGGCCTCGCACAAGTATTACTACTTTTCTGCTTCTCACCTTCTGGAGGAGCCATGGAGGGGGAGGAGTAAGCCACGCCCACCGCAGGTCCTGAAGGAGCCAGAGATTAGAAAACTGGTTCGCCAAAGTCGTTGACTTCCTGTCTGAGGGACTAACCTGGGAACCAGAGAGTGTGTGCGTCGGTCTGTGCCGCCACATCTTTGAAGTGGTTGCTAGGCGACGACGAGGACCTGCTGGGAAACCTCTGACTGGTACCTGACGTCCGCAAGGTGCGGGAGTTTGTGGAGTCTGAAAAGGTGCTGGAGAAGTCTTCCGTCCTCACCCAGGACGCGTCTAAACAGTCCTCCACCTCCTCGCCTATTGACAGGTGCTCTGACACCTGGCTACTGATGACGTCATCGCCCGCCTCCTTTCTGCTGGCGCTCTCAAAGTCGCTTTCGTAGTCCGCCGCTCGCCGGCCGCTCGGCGAAGTAGGAAGCGGGCCCGCATGCTCGCCCTCCGCCTGGTGGCACAGAAGGAAGCACAGCAACGTCATTAACGTGACGAGACCTCCTTCCGGTGGCATGTTCTCTGAGGTTGCACCTGGGCTCCTGCTGTGCCTTCAGTGGCCGGCTCAAGGTCATCTAATGTCATCACATTGATCTCAAAGTCGGCTGTAGAAAAAGGACAATGCAACATCAGCGTGCGTGTGTGTGTGTGTGTTAGAGATGCGCGGATAGGCAATTATTTCATCCGCAACCGCATCAGAAAGTCGTCAACCATCCGCCATCCACCCGATGTAACATTTGATCAGAACCGCACCCGCCCGTTGTTATATATCTAATATAGACGATGCAAGGCATTAGTGAGGTTATAAAGCTTTTGCCTGTTAAAGAAAGGAGACTGATCCAATGCAGCACAGACATTCGCGTGCCACGCTGTCACGACCCAGACGCACACCAGTGCGCAATCATATGGGAGCCGCGCTGAGCGCACCTCCAAGCGCGTCTCGCTGCCGGCGACGGCCGGGTATATGGGCCCGACGCTCCAGCGCCATCCATTTTCAGGGCTAGTTGATTCGGCAGGTGGGTTGTTACACACTCCTTAGCGGGTTCCCACTTCCATGGCCACCGTCCTGCTGTCTATATCAACCAGGGTGAGCCCCACCCCTTTCGTGAGCGAACTGCGCGCGGAGCGACCCCTGTTACGCGCCCCCGGCAACAGGGGTGGCGGGCAGGTAAGCTGCGCGGGCGGAGCGCGCGGAGTGACCCCTGTTACGAGCCCCCGGCCACGGGGGTGGCGGGCAGGTAAGCTGCTTACCTGCTGCGCGTGACGCCGGCCGCGGCGAAGGCGGACGAGGCGGGGTGTCGGTGCGGTGGGCGCAGTGGTGACCCTGGACGTGCGTCGGGCCCTTCTCGCGGATCGCCTCAGCTACGGCTCCCGGTGGGGCCCTCTCGGGGGAAGGGGCCTCGGTCCCGGACCCCGGCGAGGCGTCCCTTCTCCGCTCCGTAAAAGTGTCCATCTCTTTTCTTTTTGTTTCTTCTGTTGTGGCATATGCTGCAGGTGCCTGCTCGTTTTTCGTATGTGGGTAACAACATTTAACTATGTATATATATTTACCAATTGGTTTAACTGCCACCCGCCTGAATCTATTTAAAATCTAATTTTTTTTTATTTCAACCGCCCGACCCGACCCGACCCGACCCGGCCTGACCCGACCCGCGGATAAAATCTAATTTTCTTTAATTTCATCCGCCCGGACTCCGCGGTTGTGCCCGCAAACCGCGCATCTCTAGTGTGTGTGTGTCTCACATTGGGACGAGACCGAGCTGGCCTCACTGGGGGGGACGTCCGCCTTGGACCCAACGGGAAAGAGTTCTTCCAGGGAGAGGATCTCCTCCGGAGCCGACCTGGAGGAGTCAGAGCGTCTTGGACTCGGGGAGGGGAGGAGGCGGACCTCCAATGTTGGTCTTCTCAGAGGAGGAGAGCTGGATGATGGACTGCCTCCAGAGTGGGGAGGAGACGGGGAGACAGACCTCAGGTCTCCTCTGGTCAGGGTCTGTTGGGGAAAAAAGGAAAGTGAGAAAGAGTTTTGAAGGCAAAGCAAAATAAACACTACCAGGCCTGCTCCGCTCCTGAAGGAAGAGCTGATCCACTTCTCGTCTGGTGGACAGTCCTCCACATGCTCATCACTTTTCTCAGTCTGAGGCGAGATCTCTGTGGGTGTGGATCCACCACCTTCACGCGGGTCCTCTGGTGGTCTTTTCTTGAGGAACTGCACTTCGCCTTGACTGCTGGGCGGTGACCCGGAGGACACAGGAGCTACCTCTTGGCCATCGGAGGGCGAGGAAAGGTCCACATCAGAACTTGGACTATGGATCTGGTCCAGGGGTTCTGGCTCTTGTAGACGGCTGTAGAACTGACTCTCGATCTGAGCGAGCTTCCTTAAAGCGGACGTCTGTGACTTGGAGGACAACAACCTGCAGCATTTAATAGGTCAGATTGACTGGCATTTTGTTAGGCTCCTCCCACATGAACACACCTGTCATCATGTGACTGCTGCCTCACAGGTGATTGGCTGCTGGGGGGAGGAGGCGGCCTCTTCAAGAACCTGCTGCCTCCCCCCACAGGGCTCTGAGGTCGGGGAGCCTAAAAATAGAGATGAGATTTCTAACTCTTTGAAGGGATAGCAATCTTGAGTCGTTCAAAAGACTGGCTCATTATTTTAGTTGTTTAATTTTTAATCAAGGAAACAATCAATAGTATTAAGATGTAGATCAGAATCATTTAAATAATCATTAAATAATATTGTCTATAAATGTATTTCTTTTGGTTTTCATTGTAAACATTCCATAAAACAGTGCCATATTTCCAGTGATATAACTTGTTAGAATTTCCCCTCACCTAAAAAAATGTGTAGCTTTTTAACAAAATAGAAAAAAAAATTCAAAAAATATTACCAATAAAATGCAATTAAATATAAAAAATGCCTGCAACTTGAGAGTTCCTGGTTCGATCCCCAGCTTCTGCCATCCAGGGCAGATGTGTATATATAATATGTTTGGCCACATTACACACAATTTGAACAGTAACATTGTGTTGGAATATGGGAAAATAAAACACTACTTAAACAATTATTTAAATACAGTCTGATTAAATGAAAATATACTGAAAAGTATGTAGTATAGTGTACATATTATGTGATATTTATTTTATTCTTTGGTGTACCACTAGAGGGAGTCCTCATACCACAGATTAAGAATAAACATGGTTCTAAACCTTTTTCCACCAAGTATCATCTAAGAACACTGCCAAGTACCACCATAATGACCAACATTTAAATATAGTAGCATAATAGGCCTATATTTTCATTAAAAACAAGGCAGATGTTTTATTTACAAGTATATTTAATATTTTTGGCCTCAGTAATGCCGCAAGGTGGTTGGTGCCTGTCGTGGCGGTAATCCTAGAACCCGTTGGTGGACGCCGGCGGTGAGGGATGCCGTCAGGCTGAAGAAGGAGTCCTATCGGGTTCTTTTGGCTCATAGGACTCCTGAGGCAGCGGACAGGTACCGACAGGCCAAGCGGTGTGCGGCTTCAGCGGTCGCGGAGGCAAAAACTCGGACATGGGAGGAGTTCGGGGAGGCCATGGAAAAAGACTTCCGGACGGCTTCGAGGCAATTCTGGACCACCATCCGCCGCCTCAGGAAGGGGAAGCAGTGCAGTGTCAACACCGTGTATGGTGAGGATGGTGCTCTGCTGACCTCGACTGCGGATGTTGTGGATCGGTCGAGGGAATACTTCGAAGACCTCCTCAATCCTACCAGCACGTCTTCCTATGAGGAAGCAGGGCCTGGGGAATCAGTGGTGGGCTCTCCTATTTCTGGGGCTGAGGTTGCCGAGGTAGTTAAAAAGCTCCTCGGTGGCAAGGCCCCGGGGGTGGATAAGATCCGCCCGGAGTTCCTTAAGGCTCTGGATGCTGTAGGGCTGTCTTGGTTGACAAGACTCTGCAACATCGCGTGGACATCGGGGGCGGTACCTCTGGATTGGCAGACCGGGGTGGTGGTTCCTCTCTTTAAGAAGGGGAACCGGAGGGTGTGTTCCAACTATCGTGGGATCACACTCCTCAGCCTTCCCGGTAAGGTCTATTCAGGTGTACTGGAGAGGAGGCTACGCCGGATAGTCGAACCTCGGATTCAGGAGGAACAGTGTGGTTTTCGTCCTGGTCGTGGAACTGTGGACCAGCTCTATACTCTCGGCAGGGTCCTTGAGGGTGCATGGGAGTTTGCCCAACCAGTCTACATGTGCTTTGTGGACTTGGAGAAGGCATTCGACCGTGTACCCCGGGAAGTCCTGTGGGGAGTGCTCAGAGAGTATGGGGTAACGGACTGTCTTATTGTGGCAGTTCGCTCCCTGTATGATCAGTGTCAGAGCTTGGTCCGCATTGCCGGCAGTAAGTCGGACACGTTTCCAGTGAGGGTTGGACTCCGCCAAGGCTGCCCTTTGTCACCGATTCTGTTCATAACCTTTATGGACAGAATTTCTAGGCGCAGTCAAGGCGTTGAGGGGATCTGGTTTGGTGGCTGCAGGATTAGGTCTCTGCTATTTGCAGATGATGTGGTCCTGATGGCTTCCTCCGGCCAAGATCTTCAGCTCTCACTGGATCGGTTCGCAGCCGAGTGTGAAGCGACTGGGGTGGGAATCAGCACCTCCAAGTCCGAGTCCATGGTTCTCTCCCGGAAAAGGGTGGAGTGCCATCTCCGGGTTGGGGAGGAGATCTTGCCCCAAGTGGAGGAGTTCAAGTACCTCGGAGTCTTGTTCACGAGTGGAGGAAGAGTGGATCGTGAGATCGACAGGCGGATCGGTGCGGCGTCTTCAGTAATGCGGACGCTGTATCGATCCGTTGTGGTGAAGAAGGAGCTGAGCCGGAAGGCAAAGCTCTTGATTTACCGGTCGATCTACGTTCCCATCCTCACCTATGGTCATGAGCTTTGGGTCATGACCGAAAGGACAAGATCACGGGTACAAGCGGCCGAAATGAGTTTCCTCCGCCGGGTGGCGGGTCTCTCCCTTAGAGATAGGGTGAGAAGCTCTGTCATCCGGGGGGAGCTCAAAGTAAAGCCGCTGCTCCTCCACATGGAGAGGAGCCAGATGAGGTGGTTCGGGCATCTGGTCAGGATGCCACCCGAACGCCTCCCTAGGGAGGTGTTTAGGGCACGTCTGCCGGTAGGAGGCCACGGGGAAGACCCAGGACACGCTGGGAAGACTATCTCTCCCGGCTGGCCTGGGAACGCCTCGGGATCCCCCGGGAGGAGCTGGACGAAGTGGCTGGGGAGAGGGAAGTCTGGGCTTCCCTGCTTAAGCTGCTGCCCCCGCGACCCGACCTCGGATAAGCGGAAGAAGATGGATGGATGGATGGATGGCCTCAGTAATATTGCACACCGTTTGAACAGTAACACTTGGTTTGAATGAAGGAAAATAAAACACTGTACTTGAATGAAGTTATTCTTTGGTGTACCACTAGGTGGAGCCCGTGCCACAGTTGGAGAATCACTGCTTCAGTGAGTGAGCAACCACTGACACTAAACAGCATCCTTTCTCATCTTTCACTTGAAAAGAGCCGTTCAAAAGACTCGATTTGTTCACCAATTTAAGTTGTCTTTTCACACTAAGTCTTATTTGGATGTTTACCTCTACTTCCTGGGTCATCTCAGGCCGAGCAGCTCCACAGACTTCTGATGGGGAACTCACCTGGGACACATCGCTCAAGTCTGACATGGCCTGATGGCTGTTCATGTCCTGTGAGGAAACAAGGGAAGGGCAGAGGAGTGAGGAGACAAGGGAAGGGCAGAGGAGTGAGGAAACAAGGGAAGATCATCAGTAAGTCATCAAGTTATCTGAGACACACAATGATGTGCTGACTGACCGCTGCTCGGCTGCTTTTAGCCCACAGAAGTGCCTGAGCACGCTCCAGGGCCTCACTTCTGCCGCCTCGTCTCCACATCTTGCACTCAGCCTGCAGCACAACACAACACTGCTCGTTCACTGCATCACAACACAACACTTGTCACTGCATCACAACACTTGTGTTTGTTTCTGTTTCACAACACTTGTTTGTTTCTGTTTCACTGCATCACAACACTTGTTTCTGTTTCACTGCATCACAACACTTGTTTGTGTTTCACTGCATCACAACACTTGTGTTTGTTTCTGTTTCACTGCATCACAACACTTGTGTTTGTTTCTGTTTCACTGCATCACAACACTTGTTTGTTTCTGTTTCACTGCATCACAACACTTGTGTTTGTTTCTGTTTCACTGCATCACAACACTTGTTTGTTTCTGTTTCACTGCATCACAACACTTGTGTTTGTTTCTGTTTGACTGCATCACAACACTTGTTTGTTTCTGTTTCACTGCATCACAACAATTGTGTTTGTTTGTGTTTCACTGCATCACAACACTTGTTTGTTTGTGTTTCACTGCATCACAACACTTGTTTGTTTGTGTTTCACTGCATCACAACACTTGTGTTTGTTTCTGTTTGACTGCATCACAACACTTGTTTGTTTCTGTTTCACTGCATCACAACACTTGTTTGTTTCTGTTTCACTGCATCACAACACTTGTGTTTGTTTCTGTTTCACTGCATCACAACACTTGTTTGTTTCTGTTTCACTGCATCACAACACTTGTGTTTGTTTCTGTTTGACTGCATCACAACACTTGTTTGTTTCTGTTTCACTGCATCACAACACTTGTTTGTTTCTGTTTCACTGCATCACAACACTTGTTTGTTTCTGTTTCACTGCATCACAACACTTGTTTGTTTCTGTTTCACTGCATCACAACAATTGTGTTTGTTTGTGTTTCACTGCATCACAACACTTGTTTGTTTGTGTTTCACTGCATCACAACACTTGTTTGTTTGTGTTTCACTGCATCACAACACTTGTGTTTGTTTCTGTTTCACTGCATCACAACACTTGTTTGTTTGTTTCACTGCATCACAACACTTGTTTGTTTCTGTTTCACTGCATCACAACACTTGTTTCTGTTTCACTACATCACAACACTTGTTTGTTTGTGTTTCACTGCATCACAACACTTGTTTCTGTTTCACTGCATCACAACACTTGTTTGTTTCTGTTTCACTGCATCACAACACTTGTTTGTTTCTGTTTCACTGCATCACAACACATGTGTTTGTTTCTGTTTCACTGCATCACAACACTTGTGTTTGTTTCTGTTTCACTGCATCACAACACTTGTTTCTGTTTCACTACATCACAACACTTGTGTTTGTTTGTGTTTCACTGCATCACAACACTTGTTTGTTTCTGTTTCACTGCATCACAACACAACACAACACTTGTGTTTCACTTCACAACACTTGTTTGTTTGTGTTTCACTGCATCACAACACTTGTTTGTTTGTGTTTCACTGCATCACAACAATTGTGTTTGTTTGTGTTTCACTGCATCACAACACTTGTTTGTTTGTGTTTCACTGCATCACAACACTTGTTTGTTTGTGTTTCACTGCATCACAACACTTGTTTGTTTCTGTTTCACTGCATCACAACACTTGTGTTTGTTTGTGTTTCACTGCATCACAACACTTGTTTGTTTCTGTTTCACTGCATCACAACACAACACAACACTTGTGTTTCACTTCACAACACTTGTTTGTTTGTGTTTCACTGCATCACAACACTTGTTTGTTTGTGTTTCACTGCATCACAACACAACACAACACTTGTGTTTCACTTCACAACACTTGTTTGTTTGTGTTTCACTGCATCACAACACTTGTTTGTTTCTGTTTCACTGCATCACAACACAACACAACACTTGTGTTTCACTTCACAACACTTGTTTGTTTGTGTTTCACTGCATCACAACACAACACAACACTTGTGTTTCACTTCACAACACTTGTTTGTTTGTGTTTCACTGCATCACAACACGTGTTTGTTTGTGTTTAACTGCATCACAACACTTGTTTGTGTTTCACTGCATCACAACACAACACTTGTTTCACTTCATCACATTTGTGTGTTTCACTGCATCACAACACTTGTTTGTTTCTGTTTCACTGCATCACAACACAACACAACACTTGTGTTTCACTTCACAACACTTGTTTGTTTGTGTTTCACTGCATCACAACACTTGTTTGTGTTTCACTGCATCACAACACAACACAACACTTGTGTTTCACTTCACAACACTTGTTTGTTTGTGTTTCACTGCATCACAACACGTGTTTGTTTGTGTTTAACTGCATCACAACACTTGTTTGTGTTTCACTGCATCACAACACAACACTTGTTTCACTTCATCACATTTGTGTGTTTCACTGCATCACAACACAACACTTGTGTTTGTGTTTCACTGCATCACAACACTTGTGTTTGTTTGTGTTTAACTTCATCACTACACAACACGTGTGTGTGTGTGTGTGTGTGTGTGTCACAACGAGGACAACTAACTTGATCACAACACAACACTTGTGTGTCTGTGTGTGTTTGTCACACAACGAGGACAACTAACTTGATCACAACACAACGCTTGTGTGTCTGTGTGTGTTTGTGTGTTTGTCTCCCTGCTGCGGTTAGCTAGCGAGCTAGCTCAGCTAAAATAAAGAGCTTTAAGTGCCATTGAGCTTCTATCTTGCATTCATAACATTTACAATGGTTGGTCGTTGAGACTAAAAGGGCAAATAAGTATAAATAAATGTAAATAAGTCTAAATAAATGTAAATAAGTATAAATAAATGTAAATATTACCACTTGAAACCTCTCAGGCGTCCTTGGTCTCCATGGAAGTTGTTGTTCCTGCTGGTGAGACCACGTGATTAGCTGTAGTTGATTAGCGCCACCTTCTGCTCAGGAGGAAGAAGTACATCACGTGACTTCCGCTAACGGAAGATGTAGCAGAGGCAGTACTTCACCTCGCCACCAGGGGGCGGAAAAGGCTCAACCATGAGATGTTCCAAAACCAAGTCATGAAATAAGTTTGAATAATTCTCTTTTGGTCTGTGGGATTTGATCTTTATGTTCATCAATTTCATGCGGAAAATAACGCAGTATAATAATACTTCACAGACGACACACAGGTGGTGTCTCTTGAGGCAGACACAGGTACAGAACAGACAGCAATTTAAGAAGTAGAAGAAGAAAAGAACAATTTAAGAAGTAGAAGAAGAAAATAATCATTTAAGAAGTAGAAGAAGAAAAGAACAATTTAAGAAGTAGAAGAAGAAAAGAACAATTTAAGAAGTAGAAGAAGAAAAGAACAATTTAAGAAGTAGAAGAAGAAAAGAACAATTTAAGAAGTAGAAGAAGAAAAGAACAATTTAAGAAGTAGAAGAAGAAAAGAACAATTTAAGAAGTAGAAGAAGAAAAGAACAATTTAAGAAGTAGAAGAAGAAAAGAACAATTTAAGAAGTAGAAGAAGAAAAGAACAATTTAAGAAGTAGAAGAAGAAATCAAAAAGTTAAGAAGTAGAAGAAGAAATAAAAAAGTTAAGAAGTAGAAGAAAAAGACAATTTAAAAGTAGAAGAAGAAAAGAACAGACAAGTTAAGAAGCAGAAGAAGAAATCAACAAGTTAAGAAGTAGAAGAAGAAATCAACAAGTTAGAAAGTAGAAGAAGAAATCAACAAGTTAAGAAGTAGAAGAAGACAATTTAAAAGTAGAAGAAGAAAAGAACAGACAAGTTAAGTAGAAGAAGAAATCAACAAGTTAAGAAGTAGAAGAAGAAATCAAAAAGTTAAGAAGTAGAAGAAGAAATCAAAAAGTTAAGAAGTAGAAGAAGAAATCAACAAGTTAAGAAGTAGAAGAAGAAAACAACAAGTTAAGAAGTAGAAGAAGAAATCAAAAAGTTAAGAAGTAGAAGAAGAAGACAATTTAAAAGTAGAAGAAGAAAAGAACAGACAACAAGTTAAGAAGTAGAAGAAGAAATCAACAAGTTAAGAAGTAGAAGAAGAAAACAAGTTAAGAAGTAGAAGAAGAAATCAAAAAGTTAAGAAGTAGAAGAAGAAAACAAGTTAAGAAGTAGAAGAAGAAAACAACAATTTAAGAAGTAGAAGAAGAAAACAACAATTTAAGAAGTAGAAGAAGAAAACAAGTTAAGAAGTAGAAGAAGAAATCAAAAAGTTAAGAAGTAGAAGAAGAAAACAAGTTAAGAAGTAGAAGAAGAAATCAAAAAGTTAAGAAGTAGAAGAAGAAAACAACAAGTTAAGAAGTAGAAGAAGAAAACAACAATTTAAGAAGTAGAAGAAGAAAACAAGTTAAGAAGTAGAAGAAGAAATCAAAAAGTTAAGAAGTAGAAGAAGAAAACAAGTTAAGAAGTAGAAGAAGAAATCAAAAAGTTAAGAAGTAGAAGAAGAAAACAAGTTAAGAAGTAGAAGAAGAAATCAAAAAGTTAAGAAGTAGAAGAAGACAATTTAAAAGTAGAAGAAGAAAAGAACAGACAACAAGTTAAGAAGTAGAAGAAGAAATCAACAAGTTAAGAAGTAGAAGAAGAAAGAACAGACAACAATTTAAGAAGTAGAAGAAGAAATCAACAAGTTAAGAAGTAGAAGAAGAAATCAACAAGTTAGAAAGTAGAAGAAGAAATAACAGACAACAAGTTAAGAAGTAGAAGAAGAAAAGAAGAACAACTGCTAGCTTCCTGCAAACTGCGACGCTTTTTCGCCCTAAAAATGGAGGATTTGACTTCTAAAATAAGGATTTTTTCAAGAGTGGACTTTCAATGAGAGCAAGAAGTCATGAGAACTGCCACATTTCATTCAAGGTGTGTGGTCCCAGGACAGAAAATAACCTGTTCATTTCAAAAGGATTGCTAAAGTGTACAAAAAACTTCTTTATTGCTTTCCCTGCCTTTTATTCTCATTTAGTGAGCGTGTGGTGGCGACTTGTCCAGGGTGTACACTGCCTTCTGCCCCGATGCAGCTGACATAAGCTTCAGCACCCCCGAGAGGGACAAGCGGTAGGAAATGGATGGATCTGAAAAAGCTGCCAAGAAGCCTCGAAATACACGAAAGCTCATCTGGCCAACATTCAAGGTCAGAACACGTTTGGAATATCAGATATTGATCTGACATATCAGCATGACAATAACAATGTCAAGTATTGATCTGGCTGTAAATGACACTAAATATCAGCATCACAATAACAATGTAAGGAACATGGTGAGACATTAAATATATTAAATAAAATATCAGCATCACAATAACAATGTAAGGAACATGGTGAGACATTAAAGATATTAAATAAAATATCAGCATCACAATAACAATGTAAGGAACATGGTGAGACATTAAATATATTAAATAAAATATCAACATCACAATAACAATGTAAGGAACATGGTGAGATATTAAAGATATGAAATAAAAATATCAGCATCACAATAACAATGTAAGGAACATGGTGAGATATTAAAGATATGAAATAAAAATATCAGCATCACAATAACAATGTAAGGAACATGGCGAGACATTAAAGAGCTGATGAACAACACTTGCTTTTTTTTGGGAAACAGGAGGTTCTCAATTGAGAAAGAGAGACTTTTAAAAGTCAAAGAAAAAGAGAAAGAGGAGGACTTCTACAAGAAAGTCATAGAGATCTTCATCCAGAAGGAAAGGCGAATGGACTTCATTTACAAGTAAAGGTAAGATATACTGTCTAGTGCAGGAGTCCCCAAACTACGGCCCCCGGGCTGGATGTGCCCCGCCATCGTCCAAAGTCCAGCCCGCGGGAAGTCCCAATTTAATATTATTATTTAAAAAAAATCTGTCCTTTCTAATCCATTTTCTATTGCTTGTTAGTCTGGTGTCTCCTAGCCGCTCAGGCATATCATCTTGTCTAAACATCTATTTTCACATCCATAACATGACATCATTGCTCTCGCGTTGCAGTGTCGGGCCAGCATGCAGCGCTCTTTCTGTCAATTAGTGAGCGAGATATATATATAGCAGTGTTTCCCACACATTCATTTATTTGTGGCGGCCCGCCACGAAAGAATTACGTCCGCCACAAATGGATTTTTCGGCTTTTGACTCGCTCGACCGCTCATAAAAGCAATGGGACTCTGTCTGTGAATGTACCTTGTAGTTACAACTCCGGTGCAGTAGGTGGCGGTAGCCTACTATGCATTGTAACTCCGCCAATAGCACTTAATTCACCTGGTGGGCCAGAAGAAGAAGACGAAGAAGACGAAGACGGACGGACGGGATCAAAATACGAGGGTAATATAGCTTATAGGTAGATAGGTTATAGCTGCATCGCTCGCGGGTCCTCATATATTTAACGTTAATCCGCGATTTCACCAAGCGTTTCACTGATGGTGAGCAGCCTGACACTGCTTCATTAACACCGCCGCTGTTTGACTCAGAGTCCGGGGCAGACGCACGTAATAACAATCACCTGTTTTCATACCGACGAGCTAACGTGTCCAGGTTATAACCCTGTTGTCAATTAACACACGTGGAGACGGTGCTTCAGATATTGCATTAATACTGAAGCTAAATTGTCCACTGTCCACTGCAGCATGTGAATGCAATGAAAAGAATACAATCTGAGCCAACCAGCTGTTAAAATGTTGTCCAGGTTAATGTTTTGGCCATTAAAGGCCCTTCATTTCAAGATTTCAACTGTGATCGGGCTTTAAACAGGTGGCTGACCTGTTCAGATGGGTGTAACTGCTACTGGTCAAATAATGTGAAATAGCATTTAATTTTACATGTATGCAATACCATTTAAATGTAATTATAGATAATAATAATAATAAATACTGTGTAGTGTTGTAAATAGTCAATGGGAAGGATTGTAGTAAGATTTAAGCCATGAGCACTACACAGCCAGAAAAAAACCTAGGCAGGACAAGTACAAATATTGGGGCAAGTAGATTTGAGAAGTCGGGCAAGTAGAAAAATTAGGGCGGAGGGAACAGGTGAGACTCAGCAAACACTGAAAAATAAAGCAGGGTCAGATCAGAAATGCACTTTTCTCATGAAAAGGGTCCTAATTTATATTCCACACCACGACAAAACATACACCTCTGCCTCTGTTTCACTTTAAGTTGCTGGTAAATAATATGGTTGTAGTAGTAGGCTAAAGTTAAATGATTTAGTATGCACTAATTAAAGGGGCAGAGCTTTAAGAGACAATTAATAAATATATTTCAGTGAATAACTAATTGTTCAAATCTGTATATAAATATGTACATAAAGTGTTGTAATTATATTCCAACTCCGCGTTCTTCTTGGTCATCACCGCTGCCCGGTTCATTTTCGGTACAGTAAGAAAACAACAAAATATGCATTTTTAGGTTATTTATTTACCAAATTTGCAAAATCTTCCACCAAAAATATTTTTCTTCGTGTAATATTTGATGTGAAGTAACCCCGACCACACCACCACAAATAGATGCCTGCCCTGTGGGAAACACTGTATATATATATATATATATATATATATATATATATATATATATATATGTATGTATGTATGTATGTATGTATGTATGTATGTATGTATGTATGTATGTATGTATGTATGTATGTATGTATGTATGTATGTATGTATGTATGTATGTATGTATGTATGTATGTATGTATGTATGTATGTATGTATGTATGTGTATGTATGTATGTGTATATATATATATATATACTAGGGGAGTAACGGTACACAAAAATTTGGGTTCGGTACGTACCTCGGTTTAGAGGTCACGGTTCGGTTCATTTTCGGTACAGTAAGAAAACAACAAAATATGCATTTTTAAATTATTTATTTACCAAATTTGCAAAATCTTCCACCAAAAATATTTTTCTTCGTGTAATATTTGATGTGAAGTAATGGGAACCTTGGATAGGTCAATAATTCATAATAACATTGATTTTGATTCAATATTATGTTTTGAGCAATGACAGTTTGAAAGAAAAAAAACAACAGCTTTGTTTTATTAGTCAACATTGCAACTTTTTCTAAATGACATTTAACCTTTAAGCTTTTTTATTTCACTTTTGTTATGTTTGTGTTTATTTGAATAGTATTTTTAGAATGTGCCGTGGGCCTTTAAAACATTAGCTGTGGGCCGCAAATGACACCCCTACTATAGATAATAAAAAATTAAATCTATGGATAAAAAGCAGAGCCTGGCGACGCATGCGCGTTTATCATCAACTCTCTCTCTCTCTCTCTGTCTCTGCCCCTCCCTCACCAATGCTGCTGTTTTTTTTTGTTTTTAACCCCTTCTTAACCCTGAACGTACATTGAAAATACACGCAACCCTAATCCTGGAATTTGTTATACTTGAAAAGTGAGTGGAGTGTGTGGATGGTGGAACGCTTCGAATCGGGTGAGAAATGTGGGAGTTGTGCTTTGTTTGAAAATTGGCCTGTTCATTTTCAACGGGCAAAATGTAACGGAGACTTGGGAATTCCTGGTACCGTATTTTTCGGAGTATAAGTCACACCGACCGAAAATGCATAGTAAAGAAGGAAAAAAATATATATATAAGTCGCATTTTTTGGGGAAATGTCTTTGATACAAGCAAACAGCAAGAATAGACATTTGAAAGGCAATTTAAACTAAATAAAGAATAGTGAACAACAGGCTGAATAAGTGTACGTTATATGAGGCATAAATAACCAACTGGTATGTTAACGTAACATATTATGGTAAGAGTCATTCAAATAACTATAACATATAGAACATGATATACAATCTGTCACTCCTAATCGCTAAATCCCATGAAATCTTATACGTCTAGTCTCTTACGTGAATGACATCAATAATATTATAATGTGTTCATCATTTCACACATAAGTCGCTCCTGAGTATAAGTCACACCCCCGGCCAAACTATGAAAAAAACTGCCACTTATAGTCCGAAAAATACGGAAATCTGGTATCTTTTTAAAGCAGGGGTGCTCATTACGTCGATCGCGATCTACCGGTGGATCTCGGAGGGTGTGTCAGTCGATCACCAGCCAGGCATTAAAAAAATAGTCCTAAAAATGAGCGATCATAAATCTTCACTATGACGTCACTTTCGTCACTTGATTGACATTCACGGCACCCGAGGGTCTTCTGAGATGACGCTGGCTGCTGCCAGCTCATTAAAATTACCGACTGGAAGGCGAGAAACACTTTATTTCAACAGACTCTGGCGCCGTACCTGTCGTCAAAACTCCAAAGACCGACTGCACAGTTGCGCAGTTGCGCTAACAAAATAAGAGTCTCAGAAAGCTGGCGTGCACAAGCTAGCAAGCTACGGAGTTTGCCGACAATGTATTTCTTGTAAAGTGTATACAAAGGAGTACGGAAGCTGGACAAATAAGATGCCAAAAACCAACCACTTTCATGTGGTATTGGACAGAAAGGAGGACTTTTTTTCTCCTCCATTCGAAAATGCGGACCTTATCAGCACCACTGTCTGATTCCAATCAATGCAAATCATCACAATCAGGTAATACACCAACTTATATTCTTGTCTTCATGAAAGAAAGGAATCTATATGTGTTAAACATGCTTGTATTATCATTAAACACCTTTAACTTGTTAACAATATTAACTATATGTGTTAAACATGCTTGCATTATCTTTAAACACCTTGAACTTATTAACAATATTAACTATATGTGTTAAACATACTTGTATTATCTTTAAACACCTTTAACTTATTAATAATATTAACTATATGTATTAAACATGCTTGTATTATCATTAAACACCTTTAACTTGTTAACAATATTAACTATATGTATTAAACATGCTTGCATTATCTTTAAACAACTTTAACTTGTTAACAATATTAACTATATGTATTAAACATGCTTGCATTATCTTTAAACAACTTTAACTTGTTAACAATATTAACTATATGTGTTAAACATGCTTGTATTATCATTAAACACCTTTAACTTGTTAACAATATTAACTATATGTGTTAAACATGCTTGCATTATCTTTAAACACCTTGAACTTATTAACAATATTAACTATGTGTTAAACATTCTTGTATTATCATTAAACACCTTTAATTTATTAACAAGATTAACTATGTGTTAAATATGATTGCATTATCATTAAACACCTTTAATTTATTAACAATATTAACTATATGTGTTAAACATGCTTGCATTATCATTAAACACCTTTAACTTGTTAACAAAAACATATATTTCATAAATAAGTAAATATAAATGATATATATGAATGAGGTAGATCCCCACGACTTGATCAATTGAAAAGTAGCTCGCCTGCAGAAAAAGTGTGAGCACCCCTGTTTTAAAGCATT
Source organism: Nerophis lumbriciformis (assembly GCF_033978685.3). Taxonomy (NCBI): domain Eukaryota; kingdom Metazoa; phylum Chordata; class Actinopteri; order Syngnathiformes; family Syngnathidae; genus Nerophis; species Nerophis lumbriciformis. Next base: position 44,932,985 of record NC_084565.2, read on the forward strand.
TTTTTCGGGAGCTCATGATTCCTGGTTGAGCCGAACATTTTGATACTGGAACTGTTCTGATTGGATGAAAACTGGTGGTGGAATGATAATAGTTGATTTTTGGGTGTAGAATCCTACATGTGTGAATTATCGAATACCATTAAACTCAAGAGTAAAATGACTAATTCAGTGTTATTGTTTGAGTGGGCCCCGGTGTCAAAAAGGTTAAGAACCCTTGTCAAAATATATGTCGTTTATAATGAATTTTACAAACTCCAAAAGCAGTGAAGTTGTCAGGTTGTGTAAATGGTAAATTAAAAGAGAATACAACAAATCCTTTTCAACTTATATTCAATTGAATAGACTGCAAAGACAACATATTTCATGTTCACACTGACAAACTAAATAATCAGCAACTTAGAATTTAATGGCAGCAACACATTGCAAAAAAAGGCCTTTTTACCAGTGTGTTACATGGCCTTTCCTTTTAACAACACTCAGTAAAGGTTTGGGAACTGAGGAGACACATTTTTGAAGTGGAATTCTTTCCCATTCTTGCTTGATGTACAGCTTAAGTTGTTCCTTCTGCTATTTTAGCCTTCACACATTTTCAATGTCTGGACTACAGGCAGGCCAGTCTAGTACCCGCACTCTTTTACTATGAAGCCACACTGTTGCATTGTCTTGCTGAAATAAGCAGGGGGCGTCCACGAAAAAGACGTTCCACTTTGCATCAGTCCATCTTAAATGAGCTCGGGCCCAGCGAAGCCGGCGGCGTTTCTGGGTGTTGTTGATAAATAATAATAATAATAATAATAATAATAATAATACCTGGGATTTATATAGCGCTTTTCTAAGTACCCAAAGTCGCTTTACATGTAGAACCCATCAATTCATTCACACCTGGTGGTGGTAAGCTACTTTCATAGCCACAGCTGCCCTGGGGTAGACTGACGGAAGCGTGGCTGCAATTTGCATCATTCAATTCACCGGTGTGAGTGGCGCCGGGGTCAAAGGGTGAAGTGTCCCGCCCAAGGACACAACGGCAGCCATTTTTGGATGGTAAGAGGCGGGGAGCGAACCTGCAACCCTCAGGTTTCTGGCACGGTTGCTCTACCCACTACGCCATGCCACCCAAAGCCTACTATGCAAAGCCAAAGCCATAAATGGCTTTGGCTTTGCATAGTAGAGTTTTAACTTGCACTTACAGATGTAGCGACCAACTGTAGTTACTGACGGTGGGTTTCTGAAGTGTTCCTGAGCCCATGTGGTGATATCCTTTACACACTGATGTCACTTTTTGATGCAGAAGCGCCTGAGGGATCCAAGGATGCGTAATATCATGGCTTACCTGCAGTGATTTCTCCACATTCTCTGAACCTTTTGATGATATTACGGAGCGTAGATGGTGAAATCCCTCAATTCCTTGTTGAGAAATGTTGTTCTTAAACAATTTGCTCAGGCATTTGTTGACAAAGTGGTGACCCTCGCCCCCGTCCTTGTTTGTGAGCATTTCTTGTTTTTATAGCCAATCATGGCACCCACCTGTTCCCAATTAGCCTGTTCACCTGTGGGATGTTCCAAGTAAGTCTTTGATGAGCATTCCTCAACTTTCTCACTCTTTTTTGCCACTTGTGCCAGCTTTTTTGAAACATGTTGCAGGCACCACATTCCAAATGAGCTAATATTTGCAAAAAATACCAAAGTTTCTCAGTGTGAACATGAAATATGTTGTCTTTGCAGTCTATTCAATTGAATATAAGTGTCATGTTCAAACACAGGACATCTATTAAACAAGACAAAAGGCAAGGAATCAAACCGAGACAGAATTCAATTTGGACTCAATTGAGGAGAGACGGCGTCAACCTGTAACCTCTTACAGTGTCTTAGCACGCTCTGACGAAGAAGGTTTTCGTCTCCTCTTTATTACAATGTTCAATGTTCACGCACCAACACATGTCACAGCAGGAATGGGGAAGTATGTAAAACAGTCATTGTTTTCGGTCGCTTTGAAGTCCAAGAAGAGGATTTCTCGGGCTTGGGCTCTTCCTGGATCCAGCTGGGGCAGGTGTTGGAGGACAATGGATAACCCCTCCCGTCTCCTGACCACAGCGACTTCAAGAGGGCAGCGGGTCGTAAATAGCGTTGACCTCGGTTACCAAATAGTTGGAAGAGAGTTTGTGAATTACTTCAAAGAGAGTTCGTTTAACGCTTCAAAAAGAGTTCCTCTGGAAGTTGAGCAGATCCTGCCATCTGTCCGTGTTGAAATCACAGTGGCGTTTCACGAGCATTCTTCCTCTTGTTAGGCCTCGAAAGACAGCATTCATAATACAACGTTTCTTTTGTGATAACTTACAAACAATTATTCCAACAATGAGTTGAAAAGGATTTGTTGTATTCTCTTTTTATTGACCATTTACACAACGTGACAACTTCACTGCTTCTGGAGTTGAGTATTTTCCCAGAATGCCGAGGGCCAGTGAATAAATGAGCTGCAGGCCGCTGACCTAGAAGCTTCTTGTTCACACAAAAAAAAAGTCCATCTTTTTCCTATTTTTACAATTTCACACGAGATTACTGTTTATGTTCCCGACTGCAACTTGCTAGAGGAATTATCTCCCACGTGTTACATAAGCGCCGTCGTCATGACAACCGTTTTTTAAATACATATCAAACAAAGCTGTAAAAAGCCATCCCGTCCGTCACAAGCGTCCTTTGGGGCCTAATTGGAACAATTTTGCTCTCAATCAGGCGTGTGAGCGACATTTGGACTTTTTAATGAATGAACGCATGTCATCTTCTGGGAGCCGCTCTAATCCGCCCTAATCCCGGCCTGATGAAACCCGCGGCCAGGGGAAATATTGGCAAAAGGGGCGGGATTAGCGACTGAACATGTGATCCTAGCACGAGCGCACACGTTAGTCACACATATGCAACAAGTCCACACGCTCATTCAGCTGTGGAGCCTAATTGTCTGTTCCAGGGTCAAACTGCTGCTGTCCTAACATCCTATAAAGACGGTACTACTTCCTGTACGTGACTATCAGCTCGTACTCGTGTTAGCCGCTGTGTGGTTGCTCTAGGGCGGGGGTCGTGGCTCCCTGGACCTCCTTCAGAGATGTGAGAAAATGGAAAAAGATGAAGAAACTTCTTAAGATGTTGTCTGTAGGAGGACAAACATGACACTTCACTTCCTAATTGTTATAAACGCCACAGTTTATATGAAACATGCTTCACTCATGAGAGGATTTGGCAAGCACCGTTTTGTCCTACTCGTTTCAGCGATCCTTGAACTCATCGTAGTTTGTTTACATGTACAAACTTGCATCAAGTTCAATAATAAATCAAAAAAAGTGTTATAACTTGCATCAAGTTCAATAATAAATCAAATAACTTGCATCAAGTTCAATAATAAATCAAAAAAAGTGTTATAACTTTCTCCGACACTGCCACAGAAAGACGTGTTTTATGCCACTCCTTTGTCTTATTTTGTCCACCAAACGTTTTATGCTGTGCGTGAATGCACAAAAGGTGAGCTTTGTTGATGTTATTGACTTGTTGGAGTGCTAATCAGACATATTTGGTCACTGCATGACTGCAAGCTAATCGATGCTAACATGCTATTTAGGCTAGCTGTATGTACATATTGCATCATTATGCCTCGTTTGTAGCTATATTCAATTTCCTTAAGTTATTTTGATAGTAGGCTAATATAGACACTTACATCATGTGTTGTCTTCATTATAACACTTATATAAGACTTTTAAAGTCATTTTGATAGTAGGCTAATATAGACACTTACAGCATGTGTTGCCTTCATTATAACACTTATATAAGACTTTTAAAGTCATTTTGATAGTAGGCTAATATAGACACTTACATCATGTGTTGCCTTCATTATAACACTTATACAAGACTTTTAAAGTCATTTTGATAGTAGGCTAATACAGACACTTACATCATGTGTTGCCTTCATTATAACACTTATATACGACATTTAAAGTCATTTTGATAGTAGGCTAATATAGACACTTACATCATGTGTTGTCTTCATTATAACACTTATATAAGACTTTTAAAGTCATATTGATAGCTAATATAGACACTTACATCATGTGTTGCCTTCATTATAACACTTATACAAGACTTTTAAAGTCATTTTGATAGTAGGCTAATATAGACACTTACATAATGTGTTGTCTTCATTATAACACTTATATAAGACTTTTAAAGTCATTTTGATAGTAGGCTAATTTAGACACTTACATCATGTGTTGCCTTCATTATAACACTTATATAAGACTTTTAAAGTCATTTTGATAGTAGGCTAATATAGACACTTACATCATGTGTTGCCTTCATTATAACACTTATATAAGACTTTTAAAGTCATTTTGATAGTAGGCTAATATAGACACTTACATCATGTGTTGCCTTCATTATAACACTTATATAAGACTTTTAAAGGCATTTTGATAGTAGGCTAATATAGACACTTACATCATGTGTTGCCTTCATTATAACACTTATACAAGACTTTTAAAGTCATTTTGATAGTAGGCTAATATAGACACTTACATCATGTGTTGCCTTCATTATAACACTTATATAAGACTTTTAAAGTCATTTTGATAGTAGGCTAATATAGACACTTACATCATGTGTTGTCTTCATTATAACACTTATATAAGACTTTTAAAGTCATTTTGATAGTAGGCTAATTTAGACACTTACATCATGTGTTGCCTTCATTACAACACTTATATAAGACTTTTAAAGTCATTTTGATAGTAGGCTAATATAGACACTTACATCATGTGTTGCCTTCATTATAACACTTATATAAGACTTTTAAAGTCATTTTGATAGTAGGCTAATATAGACACTTACATCATGTGTTGTCTTCATTATAACACTTATATAAGACTTTTAAAGTCATTTTGATAGTAGGCTAATATAGACACTTACATCATGTGTTGCCTTCATTATAACACTTATATAAGACTTTTAAAGTCATTTTGATAGTAGGCTAATATAGACACTTACATCATGTGTTGTCTTCATTATAACACTTATATAAGACTTTTAAAGTCATTTTGATAGTAGGCTAATATAGACACTTACATCATGTGTTGACTTCATTATAACATTTATATAAGACTTTTAATTTTTTGCGGCTCCAGATACATTTTTTGTGTGTGTATTTTTGGTCCAATATGGCTCTTTCAACATTTTGGGTCGCCGCCCCCCTGCGCCGGTGTCACAGAATGGCGGTAAGGGTGCGGAATAAACACGCATGCATGCAGCCAGATGTCAGACGCGCACGCACACGGCAAAACGACAACAAGTCGCAGGTCTGAGGCATCACAATAGAAGTCACGTGACCTCGGCCGAGTGCGTCTATTTGCAGACTTGCCAGCAGCACCCGTCTGCTCAAATGGATTTATGCTAATCCGCTGCTATTCTCATGAGGCATTTATTCATCCATACATTACTGAATGTCAACTCTAAGCCTTCATGCACACCACCTCACCGCCACGCACACCACAGAAAATACCACAGTGGGTACTACCATGTAGCCGTCCATTTATCTGTAGGAGGGGTGCCCAAACTTCTTTCACTCATGGCCACAGGCTGACAAATCCAAGGATGGTGGTAGTTTTCACCTTCCAAACCAGTACATTTTTTTTCCTTAGAAGATGCAATTTCCGAATACATTTTGTGTAAACGCTGAACATCCAAAGCCCAACTGAAATGCTAACAGCTAGCGCGCTAGCCAGATAGAGTCAAGTAACAAAGAATATGAGCTCATATTCGTTGCGTTCTGGACCAGTTGTTCCTCCCAGGGAATTCAAGTCACAAGTCGCTCCCAAGCTCTTTACGACACTTAAAGCTGAGTTGAAAAACCACCAGAGACAGAATAGGTATTTTGTTGTATATTTTCAAAGCTTTGCAAATATACTTTTTTTTAGACCAGTCCAGCATAGAACATTCTATTGCGCCGCCAAAAATGGTCTGTCTTCCCGATTCCAAAAACCCCTCTCCTCTTCCAACCCCCCCCCTCCTGGCAGTCATGTCTCTCTTAGCCAAAACAAATGCTTATTATCGCTCTCTCAAACATTCCTCACTTCAAGGTTAACACACACAGTTTACTTGGAGACAAAGCAGCAAGAGAAGAAATGGAAAACACAAGCTGTTTTCAAATATGACTATGAAATAAAAGAAGTCCAACTTAAATTCGGATATATGTAAATATCTTCCTCCGACAATATGCTAACATGCGAAAAATAGCATGCTTACAGGAAACATTAGGGAAATACCAAAATATATGACACACAAGTGTATGCCTGCTAAATGTTCTAAATAAGCTAACTGTAACATGCATTAAGTACCAAAATATATTATTGAGGTGTGTACCTGAAACATTGTTTAAAACGCTAACATGCTAACATTAGCATGCATCAAGTACAAAAATATCACCTACAAAAATTTGCTAAAAAAAAGCTAGTATATTAACCTTAACATGCTAACAGGTATCATTCGTCAGGTAACAACAGTTTTGACGCTGATGTGTATACATGCAAAATTTGCAAAAAAAAAAAAAAGCTAGCATGCTAATGTTCGCATGCTAAAATGCTAACTGTAATGTGCATCAAGTACCAAAATATATTACTCTGAGGTGTGTACTTGGAAAAATTGTTTAAAATGCTAGCATGCTAACATTAGCATGCATCAAGTACAAAAATATGACCTACGAAATTAGCTAAAAAAAAGCTAGTATATTAACCTTAACATGCTGACAGGTATCATTCGTCAGGTAGCATTTTGATAATAATTTAATAATAAATAATAATAAATTAAACAAGTTTTGACGCTGATGTGTATACATGCAAAATTAGCAACAAAAAAAAGCTAGCATGCTAATGTTCGCATGTTAAAATGCTAACTGTAATGTGCATCAAGTACCAAAATATATTACTCTGTGTGTACTTGAAAAATTGTTTAAAATGATAGCATGCTAACATTAGCAGGCATCAAGTACAACAATATGACTGAGTTGTATACCTACAGTAATAGCTAAAAAATGCTAGTATATTAACTTTAACATGCTAACCAGTATCATTCGTCAGGTAACAACAGTTTTGACGCTGATGTGTATACATGCAAAATCAGCCCAAAAAAAGCTAGCATGTTAAGGTTAATATACTAGCTTTTTTGTTTAGCTAATTTTGTAGGTCATATTTTTGTACTTGATGCATGCTAATGTTCGCATGCTAAAATGCTAACTGTAACATGCATCAAGTACCAAAATATATTACTGAGGTGTCTACTTGAAACTTTGTTTAAAATGCTAGCATGCTAACATTAGCATGCATCAAGTACACAAATATGACCTACAAAATTAGCTAAAAAAAATGCTAGTATATTAACTTTAACATGCTGACCGGTATCATTCGTCAGGTAACAACAGTTTTGACGCTGATGTGTATACATGCAAAATTAGCAACAAAAAAAAAGCTAGCATGCTAATGTTAGCATGCTAACAATTGTGCTGCGAGCACTTTGGACACCACTGGTCTATAGCGTCTCTCCCAAACAGTTAGCATTAGCACTGAGATGGCTTCACACCGTGAGGTTTAAGGGGGCACCGCTTGATGACGGTTCAGGGCGGGTGTTCTGTTTGCCACCCGGGCAGCGTCATCAGGGTGGGGCGGGGCAGCGTCATCATCAGGGTGGGACGGGGGAGCGTCATCATCAGGGTGGGGAGGGGCAGCGTCATCATTAGGGTGGGGCAGCGCCATCATCAGGGTGGGGCGGGGCAGCGTCATCATTAGGGTGGGGCAGCGTCATCATCAGGGTGGGGAGGGGCAGCGTCATCATTAGGGTGGGGCAGCGCCATCATCAGGGTGGGGTGGGGCAGCGTCATCATTAGGGTGGGGCAGCGTCATCATCAGGGTGGGGTGGGGCGGGGGAGCGTCATCATCAGGGTGGGGTGGGGGAGCGTCATCATCAGGGCGGGGAGGGGCAGTGTCATCATTAGGGTGGGGCAGCGCCATCATCAGGGTGGGGAGGGGCAGCGTCATCATTAGGGTGGGGCAGCGTCATCATCAGGGTGGGGAGGGGCAGCGTCATCATTAGGGTGGGGCAGCGTCATCATTAGGGTGGGGTGGGGCAGCGTCATCAGGGTGGGGTGGGGCAGCGTCATCATTAGGGTGGGGCAGCGTCATCATCAGGGTGGGGTGGGGTGGGGGAGCGTCATCATCAGGGCGGGGAGGGGCAGTGTCATCATTAGGGTGGGGCAGCGCCATCATCAGGGTGGGGAGGGGCAGCGTCATCATTAGGGTGGGGCAGCGTCATCATCAGGGTGGGGAGGGGCAGCGTCATCATTAGGGTGGGGCAGCGTCATCATTAGGGTGGGGTGGGGCAGCGTCATCAGGGTGGGGTGGGGCAGCGTCATCATTAGGGTGGGGCAGCGTCATCATCAGGGTGGGGTGGGGTGGGGGAGCGTCATCATCAGGGTGGGGTGGGGGAGCGTCATCATCAGGGCGGGGAGGGGCAGTGTCATCATTAGGGTGGGGCAGCGTCATCATCAGGGTGGGGAGGGGCAGCGTCATCATTAGGGTGGGGCAGCGTCATCATCAGGGTGGGGAGGGGCAGCGTCATCATTAGGGTGGGGCAGCGTCATCATTAGGGTGGGGTGGGGCAGCGTCATCATTAGGGTGGGGCAGCGTCATCATCAGGGTGGGGTGGGGTGGGGGAGCGTCATCATCAGGGTGGGGTGGGGGAGCGTCATCATCAGGGCGGGGCAGCGTCATCATCAGGGTGGGGTGGGGCAGCGTCATCATTAGGGTGGGGGAGCGTCATCATCAGGGCGGGGTGGGGTGGGGGAGCGTCATCATCAGGGTGGGGTGGGGGAGCGTCATCATCAGGGCGGGGCAGCGTCATCATCAGGGTGGGGTGGGGCAGCGTCATCATTAGGGTGGGGCAGCGTCACCATCAGGGTGGGGTGGGGTGGGGGAGCGTCATCATCAGGGTGGGGTGGGGCGGGGGAGCGTCATCATCAGGGTGGGGTGGGGGAGCGTCATCATCAGGGCGGGGCAGCGTCATCATCAGGGTGGGGTGGGGCAGCGTCATCATTAGGGTGGGGCAGCGTCATCATCAGGGTGGTGCGGGGGAGCGTCATCATCAGGATGGGGCGGGGCAGCGTCATCATTAGGGTGGGGCAGCGTCATCATCAGGGTGGGGCGGGGCAGTGTCATCATTAGGGTGGGGCAGCGTCATCATCAGGGTGGGGCGGGGCAGTGTCATCATTAGGGTGGGGCAGCGTCATCATTAGGGTGGGGCAGCGTCATCATCAGGATGGGGCGGGGCAGCGTCATCATTAGGGTGGGGCAGCGTCATCATCAGGGTGGGGCGGGGCAGTGTCATCATTAGGGTGGGGCAGCGTCATCATTAGGGTGGGGCAGCGTCATCATCAGGATGGGGCGGGGCAGCGTCATCATTAGGGTGGGGCAGCGTCATCATCAGGGTGGGGCGGGGCAGTGTCATCATTAGGGTGGGGCAGCGTCATCATTAGGGTGGGGCGGGGGAGCGTTTGTGAAGTTGTCCATGAGATGTTAATCCGGCCTCAGACCACTTTAATACAGCGGGCGTGTAACAGGATTGGACATGTTAACCCAGCTGTTGATGGGTGGAGCAGGAAGGGAGGGCGGTGTGGGGGTGAAGCCTGGAAAGTGAGAGCTTAGCGCAGTACGCCGCAGCCCGGAGGACAAGCGGGATGCCGAGGCGGGAAGCGCTCTAGAACGCCGCCAAGTCATCGCCTCCCGTCCGCTCGGGAAGCTGCTCCTCCTCCTTCCTCCTCCTTTTCTGATCCTTCTCTCCTTCCCAAGGCCTGGCAGCTTCATGGCCTGCTGAGAGGGCGAGGGGGGCGGGCGAGCGACCATGGCGGTGGCGTTGGACGCCGTGTGGCTGAGGGTGAAGAACGTCTGCAAACAAAATGGCCTCCTCATCATGTCGGTGCTGGCCGTGGTCATCGGATGCCTCCTGGGATTCTTCCTGAGGACGCGGCGCCTCACGGAGCAGGTCAGTCCCTCCCCCACTGTGACCTCACGTTTGGCCCACCAGGAAGCTCCTCCCACTTTGTACCTTGACCATCACGTCAACCATGTTTGGACATTTTGCTTGTCCTCCACTTGCCACTCAAACCCTTTTACACGCGTTATGTTCTGTTATAGTCTACATTTCATTCATACTTACACAATATTTCACATACAGTCCTGGTCATAAGTGTACGTACACGTTATTTATTTACTAGCAAGCTGGTCTCGCTTTGCTGGACATTTTTAATTCTAAAAGAGACAAAACTCAAATAGAATTTGAAAATCCAAGAAAATATTTTAAAGACTTGGTCTTCACTTGGAATAAGCGGTAGAAAATGGATGGATGGATGGGTCTTCACTTGTTTAAATAAATTCATTCATTTTTTTTACTTTGCTTCTTATTACTTTTAGAAATACAATTTTAGAGAAAAAATACAACCTTAAAAATGATTTTAGGATTTTTAAACAAATATACCTTTTTACCTTTTAAATTTCTTCCTCTTCTTTCCTAACAATTTAAATCAATGTTCAAGTAAAAAAAAAAAATTTTTTTTTTATTGTAAAGAATAATAAATATTTTAGCTTTTGGTTTTTCGACGAAGAATATTTGTGAAATATTTCTTCAAACTTACTATGATTAAAATTCAAAAAAATTATTCTGGCAAATCTAGAAAATCTGTAGAATCAAATTTAAATCTTATTTCAAAGTATTTTGAATTTCTTTTAAAAATTTTGTTCTGGAAAATCTAGAAGAAATACTGATTTGTCTTTGTTAGAAATATAGCTTGGTCCAATTTGTTAAATATTCTAACAAAGTGCAGATTGGATTTTAACCAATTTAAAACATGTCATCAAAATTCTAAAATGTATCTTAATCAGGAAAAATGACTAATGATGTTCCATAAATTATTTTTTTTAATTTTTTCAAAAAGATTCAAATTAGCTAGTTTTTCTCTTCTTTTTGTCGGTTGAATTTTGAATTTTAAAGAGTCGAAATTGAAGATAAACTATGTTTCAAATTTTTTTTTTTTTTTTTTTTTTCGTGTTTTCTCCTCTTTTAAACCGTTCAATTAAGTGTTTTTTTCATCATTTATTCTCTACAAAAAACCTTCCGTAAAAGGGAAAAAAAATGTACGACGGAATGACAGACAGAAATACCCATTTTTTATATATATATATATATATATATATATAAATTTATTTATTTAGCTATTCTTGTTTAAATCACACTTACGTGTAACTTAATTGTATTTATTTACTAGCAAGCTGGTCTCGCTTTGCTCCACATTTTTAATTCTAAAAGAGACAAAACTCAAATAGAATTTGAAAATCCAAGAAAATATTTTAAAGACTTGGTCTTCACTTGGAATAAGCGGTAGAAAATGGATGGATGGATGGGTCTTCACTTGTTTAAATCAATTCATTTATTTTTTTTACTTTGCTTCTTATTACTTTTAGAAATACAATTTTAGAGAAAAAATACAACCTTGAAAATGATTTTAGGATTTTGAAACAAATATACCTTTTTACCTTTTAAATTTCTTCCTTTTCTTTCCTGACAATTTAAATCAATGTTCAAGTAATTTTTTTTTTATTATTGTAAAGAATAATAAATATTTTAGCTTCTGGTTTTTCAACGAAGAATATTTGTGAAATATTTCTTCAAACTTACTATGATTAAAATTCAAAAAAATTATTCTGGCAAATCTAGAAAATCTGTAGAATCAAATTTAAATCTTATTTCAAAGTATTTTGAATTTCTTTTAAAGTTTTTTTTCTGGAAAATCTGGAAGAAATACTGATTTGTCTTTGTTAGAAATATAGCTTGGTCCAATTTGTTAAATATTCTAACAAAGTGCAGATTGGATTTTAACCAATTTAAAACATGTCATCAAAATTCTAAAATGTATCTTAATCAGGAAAAATTACTAATGATGTTCCATAAATTATTTTTTTTTATTTTTTCAAAAAGATTCAAATTAGCTAGTTTTTCTCTTCTTTTTGTCGGTTGAATTTTGAATTTTAAAGAGTCGAAATTGAAGATGAACTAAGTTTCAAAATTTTATTTTTATTTTTTTCGTGTTTTCTCCTCTTTTAAACCGTTCAATTAAGTGTTTTTTTCATCATTTATTCTCTACAAAAAACCTTCCGTAAAAGGAAAAAAAAAGTACGACAGAATGACAGACAGAAATACCCATTTTTTTTTATATATACACACATTTATTTATTTAGCTATTCTTGTTTGAATCACACTTACGTGTAACTTACAAATGACAATATATTTATTTATTGAAGTGTGTATCAAACTGGTAGCCCTTGGCATTAATCAGTACCCAAGAAGTAGTTTTTGGTTTCAAAAAGGTTGGTGACCCCTGTACTAGGGCATCAAATCAGTGTCAGTTGAGTCGGTCCATAGGTTGCCTGTAGGGATTTTTAATGTCCAGCAGATGTCAGTATTTAGTGACACAGTATCGACACAGTATCAATACAGTTTTGCAATGTGTCGAAACGCTTCATGACGCCTCATCAACCCATCACTAGTGTGGAATTTAACTGGAGGGTTTTGGAGGTGCGTGTTGAGAGGAGCGGTGCTGTCAGACAAGGGCGAGGCAGGCAGGGTTTGTCCAGGGGCGGAAGCGTAGGTCGGGAGGCAGGAGGAGGATCTCTGGTGGCACTTGTTTAAGTAGTCGTCCCTCTCATCAGTGTGTTGATTGAAGATGGAACGCAGCCGCCTGCAGCAGTTTGAGTGGCGTGAGCGCGGCTCCCGGATGATTGCGCACCGGTGTGCGTCTGGGCGGTGACAGCGTGGCACGCATTGAATGTCTCTGCTGCATTGGATCAGTCTCCTTTCTTTAACAGGCAAAAGCTTTATAACCTCACTAATGCCTTGCATTGTCTATATTAGATATGTAACAACGGGCGGGTGTGGTTTTGATAAAATGTTGGTTCGGGTGGACGGCGGGTGGTTGACGACTTTTGTGATGCGGTTGCGGATGAAATAATTGCCTATCCGCGCATCTCTAGTACACGTGTAAAGAACATGATGTCATGGCTGTCTTGACTTAACAATCATTATTATGTTTTTGTGATGTAGTGATTGGAGCACATACTTGTTGCATTCATGAAGTTTGCTTCTTTGATGAATTTATTATGGCTCTACTGAAAATGTGAGGGTGAAAAGTATACATACAGCAATGTTAATATTTGCTTACATGTCCCTTGGCAAGTTTCACTGCAATAAGGCGCTTTTGGTAGCCATCCACAAGCTTCTGCTTGACCACTTGACCACTAAATTGCTGCAGTTCAGCGTTTCTGACATGGACTTGTTTCTTCAGCATTGTCCACACCTTTAAGTCAGGACTTTGGGAAGAAAACCTTCATTCTAGCCTGATTCAGCCATTCCTTTACCACTTTTGAGGTGTGTTTGGGGGTCATTGTCCTGTTGGAACACCCAACTGCGCCCAAGACCCAACCTCCGGGCTGATGATTTTAGCTTGTCCTGGGAACCTCCTTTTTCATTGTCCCATTTAAAGCAGCAGTTCCATTGGCAGCAAAACAGGCCCAGAGCATAATACTACCACCACCATGCTTGACGGTAGGAATGGTGTTCCTGGGATTAAAGGCCTCACCTTTTCTCCTCCAAACATATTGCTGGGTATTGTGGCCAAACTAGGGATGTCCCGATCCGATATTTGGATCGGATCGGCCGCCGATATTTGCCAAAAATTGCGTATCGGCAAGGCATGGGAAAATGCCGATCCAGATCGAGTTTAAAAAAAACAACTCCGGTCCGTGTTTTCCAACGCACTGATTTAAATAATACATTCCACTTTTCTGCTGCTCCGTAATTTCCGTTCCGCATTTTCCAGCACACCTTCAGCACATCCACAATTCTCACGCAGTTGCTTTTAGCTGCTGGCATTACACGACAGGCTCTTCTCACTCTTTCCTGTGTCTCCCTCTCACAGACAGCAAGCGCACTTTCTTACACACGTCACATACTGTCACATCATACGTCACATACTGTCACGTCATACGTCACATACGTATACGTCCTCCCCGAGCAGAGAGGTAGCAGCATGGCTAACGTTAGCTGTGATGCTAGCGCAGCCGTGCGAGCAACGCTCCCTCTAAGGTGCTCGCCTGTGCAATTGCGCACTGTTTAAGCGTTCTCTGCGCATAGCAAATCTATGCCACGCACAAAATCAAATAAAAAAATAAGCGCATAAAAATTTTCGACACACGGACACGACAGAGAAAACAGTTTTCGTCATCATTGTTCAAATATTGTGACGTCTGTCGAGACGCTTATCTCCATTCGGTGCCACACGTCCACACCATCAAAATGCCGAGGCAAATATTTCCACATCAACAAAAATTAGTGATTTTTTTAGTTGTGATTTCCTTCTCTGCATGAAAGTTTAAAAGTAGCATATATTAATGCAGTATGAAGAAGAATGTTTTAATGTAGACATGCAAGCCTTGAAAGAACATTTTGAAAATCAAGACTACATTTCCTGCAAATGGGTGCATTTCTACCCTATATTTTAACTTTAGATTTATTCTCATATCAAACTCTTTTGGCTGTCTTTTTGACACTTACCCTCCACACCCTGGATTATAAATAATGTAAATAATTCAATGTGATTATCTTGTGTGATGACTGTATTATGATGATAGTATATATCTGTATCATGAATCAATTTAAGTGGACCCCGACTTAAACAAGTGTAAAAACTTATTGGGGTGTTACCATTTAGTGGTCAATTGTACAGAATATGTACTTCACTATGCAACATACTAATAAAAGTGTCAATCAATCAATCAAAACACATAGAATCATCATACTGCTGTGATTATATGCATCAAGTGTTCATTCAAGGCTAATGCAAAATATCCAGATATATATTGTGTATCGCAATATGGCCTTAAAATATCGCAATATTAAAAAAAGGCCATATCGCCCAGCCCTAGTTCAATGATGCCATTTCTGTTTGTCATGTATAATTTTGTCTATTTTGTGTTTATCCTTGAATAAACAGGTCAGTTTCTTGTTACCAACCATTGTGTATTATTCAAACTCCCCTAATTCAGCTGGCTAGTTGTTATCAAGAGTACTAAAACCCTTTTCAACATTATTCTGACAACTAAGTAGGCTAAATAACTTTCAACTTTAATACATGCTCGGATAGGCCATTATCGGTCAGTATCGGTATCGGATCGGAAGTGCAAAAACCTGGATCGGGACATCCCTAGGCCAAACAGCTTCATTTTTGTTTCATCTGACCACAGAACTTTCCTCCAGAAGGTCTAATCTTTGTCCATGTGATGTCAGGAACACCATGCCTACCGTCAAGCATGGTGGTGGTAGTATTATGCTCTGGGCCTGTTTTGCTGCCAATGGAACTGCTGCTTTAAATGGGACAATGAAAAAGGAGGATGACCTCCGAATTGTTCAGGACAAGCTAAAATCATCAGCCCGGAGGTTGGGTCTTGGGCGCAGTTGGGTGTTCCAACAGGACAATGACCCCAAACACACCTCAAAAGTGGTTAAGGAATGGCTAAATCAGGCTAGAATGAAGGTTTTCTTCCCAAAGTCCTGACTTAAATGTGTGGACAATGCTGAAGAAACAAGTCCGTGTCAGAAAAGCAACACATTTAGCTGAACTGCAGCAATTTAGTGGTCAAGTGGTCAAGCAGAAGCTTGTGGATGGCTACCAAAAGTGCCTTATTGCAGGTAAACTTGCCAAGGGACATGTAAGCAAATATTAACATTGCTGTATGTATACTTTTGACTAAGGCTGCAGCTAACGATTATTTTTCTATCGATTAATCTATAGATTATTTTTTCGATTAATCTATAGATTATTTTTCCTTTTACCGATTATTTTTTTTATTTAAAATGAAGATGAAAAAATAAATGTAGGCCAGTTTTTTCAAAAGGCATGACTTTTATTTACAAAAAAAAAAAATATGGCCACTCAGTCAACATTGACAACAACATGACAAAATATTCTGTAACAATGTAAACATTTAAAACTTTTAACATTTAACAAAATTAAAAGTAGCTTATTTGCTTTTTAATGTGCAAATATAAAAGTAAACATCCAGTGCAAATCTTAACATTCTGCAATAGTATAAGCATTTCTAAAGTAAAAGTATTGCTTATTTTGCTTTAAAATGTGCAAAAATAAAGATAAACATCCAATACAAAAAAGTGCAAAACGAAATATTCTGTAACAGTGTAAACATTTCAACAAAAGTAAAAGTATTGCTTATTTTGCTTAATAACACAACAATGATAGTATGATTAAAGTGAAAGTTAATTGTTGGTTTGTACATAGTATATGTAACTGTTAATGTTGTAAAAGGTATTTGCACAACTAGTTAACGTTAGCGTTAAAGAGGAGCGCGTCTTTGTAAACACTGAACAGGCACGCCAAACGCGCCTCTCAGAGCGAAACAGTGTTTTAGTTTATGAATTTACAACGCAGATACAAATGACACATTCATGTTTTTGTGTAATGATGACAACGTATACTCACGCGGACGATTGACTAGTTGATGGTGATGGCAAGAACGCTGTCGGGTGTTTTCTTTTCAAATGTTCGTTCATAGCCGTTGTGCTGCTATGATAGGCCATTTCCGCTCGACACAGTGTGCATACAACAACTGTCAAGTGTTTTGCTTTTTTCGCTGTGCTTATCCCACACTTGAAGGGATGTACCAATGCTGAATGTGGCTTCTGGATTTCACTCAAAAGACCAGACTGTATTTACTTTTTCCTTTTATTTTCCATTAGTTTGCAACAGTTTTCCAACAAAGAAACAGCTTCTTTTTTCTTCTTTAGTCTTTTTAGCAGTCTTTAGCAGTGTTAGTAGACTTTAGTTTCTTCAGCTGTCATTGGCTGTCTTTAGTAGCCTTTAGCTTCTTTAGTAGGTGAAAAACCTTTAAGGACAAAACACCACAAGATTAACATGCTGTAAAAAATCAATCAATTATCAATCCCATAATTTACAATTATTAATTAGGCTATCAAACTCTTAACCATTAAACAAGTGCAAGAAAATGGACACATCTTTTCCCTTTAAGTTAAAACAGATTTTAAATAAATTGTCTCAACATAAATGCACCAAGATACATATAAAATACATTTAAACCCAGAAACACGATAGATAAATGCAACAGAAAACCCAATATGCAAATACATAAATACCTAACCAATTAACCACCTATTTCGATACATATTTAAAATCCATATTCAATATAAATATATTATTAATTTAGCAGTGAAACACTCAATCTTAAACGCTGTCTACTGGTAGAAAAATGCCCCTTTTTCTATGCCCTCACCAGCAGCCAATGATCCAACACAGTTAAATCCAACACTTGAAGTTGAGCGACTTCACCCTCCTGATGAAGCAAACTGCTCCAACATTTATCAAACTAAGCAAAGAATATCAACACTAAACAACAGTTACATAACACACTGTGTGTATTTAGCCTCCAGACTAAGCACGCTACATGCACACAATAATATATTCATCAAAGAAGCAAACTTCATGAATGTTTTTTGTGAGCAACAAGTATGTGCTGCAATCACTACATCACAAAAACATAATAATGATTGTAAAGTCAAGACAGCCATGATGTTCTTTACACGTGTACGTACACTTTTGATCACGACTGTATTTACACCTTTTGGAGAGTGTCTCCTCACGTCTCATGTTTGAGGTGAATACTTTTACAAAGACATAGCCCCCACGTGATCGTTATTAATGCTTATTAGCTTTTTTTGACTGGAACACATAATAAATAAAATTGGCTGTTGGTTTCATCTTCAACAGTGTTATGTACTTCCAGGCAAAGACGTGTGACACAAGCTGAATTAAAGATAAAGAGGACCTAAAAAAAAAAGCAGCCATATGGAGGGTCCGTGAACAAAACACTGTCCCCAAAATAACCTTTAACAATGGAGGATTATCATCCAATCTAATAATTGCGCTTCATAAATGTACATGTGCGGATTAACAATGGACAAGAAAAGGACTTTGACAGTGAACAGATGTCCTTTCCAAAGTAGCATCCTGAGACGGCATGTTTACATTCAGAGGTGGGTAGAGTAGCCAGAAATTGTACTCAAGTAAGAGTACTGTTACTTTAGAGATTCATTACTCAAGTAAAAGTAAGGAGTAGTCACCCAAATATTTACTTGAGTAAAAGTAAAAAGTATGTTGTGAAAAAACTACTCAAGTACTGAGTAACTGATGAGTAACATATACACACACACACACACACACACATATACATATACAGGTAAAAGCCAGTAAATTAGAATATTTTGAAAAACTTGATTTATTTCAGTAATTGCATTCAAAAGGTGTAACTTGTACATTATATTTATTCATTGCACACAGACTGATGCATTCAAATGTTTATTTCATTTAATTTTGATGATTTGAAGTGGCAACAAATGAAAATCCAAAATTCCGTGTGTCACAAAATGAGAATATTGTGTAAGGGTTAAATTTTGAAGACACCTGGTGCCACAAACTAATCAGCTGATTAACTCAAAACACCTGCAAAGGGCTTTAAATGGTCTCTCAGTCCAGTTCTGAAGCCTACACAAACATGGGGAAGACTTCAGATTTGACAGCTGTCCAAAAGGCAACCATCGACACATTGCACAAGGAGGGAAAGACACAAAAGGTTATTGCTGAAGAGGCTGGCTGTTCTCAGAGCTCTGTGTCCAAACACATTAATGGAGAGGCAAAGGGAAGGAAAAACTGTGGTCAGAAAAAGTGTACAAGCGATAGGGATCACCGCGCCCTGGTCAAGATTGTGAAAAAAAACCCATTCAAAAATGTGGGGGAGATTCAGAAGGAGTGGACAGCTGCTGGAGTCAGTGCTTCAAGATCCACCACCAAGAGACGCTTGAAAGACATGGGTTTCAACTGCCGCATACCTCGTGTCAAGCCACTGTTGACCAAGAAACAGCGCGCAAAGCGTCTCACCTGGGCTAAGGAAAAAAAGAGCTGGACTGCTGCTGAGTGGTCCAAAGTCATGTTTTCTGACGAAAGCAAATTTTGCATTTCCTTTGGAAATCGAGGTCCCAGAGTCTGGAGGAAGACAGGAGAGGCACAGGATCCACGTTGCCTGAAGTCTAGTGTAAAGTTTCCACCATCAGTGATGGTTTGGGGTGCCATGTCATCTGCTGGTGTCGGTCCACTCTGTTTCCTGAGATCCAGGGTCAACGCAGCAGTCTACCAGCAAGTTTTAGAGCACTTCATGCTTCCTGCTGCTGACCTGCTCTATGGAGATGGAGATTTCAAGTTCCAACAGGACTTGGCGCCTGCACACAGCGCAAAATCTACCCGTGCCTGGTTTACGGACCATGGTATTTCTGTTCTAAATTGGCCCGCCAACTCCCCTGACCT